>NC_031774.1:59875971-59898572 GCF_001522545.3 Parus major | reverse complement strand
GGCTGGCCCGGGCGGGGCGGAGGGCTTGCCCGGTGCCGAGGCGACACACGGGTGTCTGGGATCCCCCCGCGCTGTTCCTGAGGGGTCTGGGGTCCGCCCGTTCTCCGCCGGCGTGAGGGGGATTGGGGGTGCGGGATGGGGCGCCCCTCGTTCCGGGGCCTCCTGAGGCGAGGTGTCCCCGGCTCGGGCCGGTAACCGCCCTCGGCCTGGCTGCAGCGGGACCTCCTGACTCACCTGGGGCCAGACAGCCCCGGCAGCTCCCTGGGGAGCCTTTGGGCTGCCCCAGCTCTCCTCCGGCTTGCCCTGACACCCCTTTCCCTGACCCTGCTGTCCCCTCAGCCCCTGATGGCGGATGCCACCTCAGCCACCACCCCACCTCGGAGCGGGGATCCCGCTCACCCCACCTTCCGCAGGCAGAGCCGCCACAAGGCCACCCCTGGCTTGTCATCCCTCCAGAGGGTTTTCCCCGTTTCTGGAAGCTGTAAGATTTAGTTGTCGAGTCACCCTTCCAGACAGGCCCCATTTTCAACCCGTCCCCTCACAGCCCCCTGATCCCGGGGGAGCTGGGGCAGCGGCGCCAGGGAGCGGAGCGAGCTGCCGGCTGGGGGAAGTTCTGTGGTCTCTTCCTGCAAGGTTTCGGTTCCCTCCAGAGGCGCCTGGATCCTCCAGCAGCCGCTGCTTCCCACTGGAGCCCACGCTGGTCCCACAGGTGGGCTGCACCCAGCAAGGAGCTCCTCCACCTTCAGCCAGCCTGTGATGTATCGCTTCACCCACTCCCAGTGACACGCTGTTCCGTAGGAAATCTGATTTTATCCAGCCATTTCCCGTTATTTGAGGAGAGCAATTTGCCGTTTCCTCCAGAGTCGTAATTCCATGTGAGCTCACTCACGGGTGCCGGCGGTATCCCGGCTCCTCAGGCAGAGCGGGTGAGCTGAGCTGTGATGTTTAGATACACAAATTACATTCTAATTTGTGTAGATGAGCGTAGGATTTCCCATGGCAATGATTAACAGTTTGGAGGCATGCTGGAGGAAGCGTTGGGATAACGGAGTGTCTGAGCCGGTGATGGGCTTTTTGGGATACTGGGGGGAGAAAATGGGCAAAGCTCATTTGATCGGTGCCGTGTTTAGCTGTGACTTAATAAAGGTCCTCAGATCCTTGGGTAAACCGGAGGGAAAACTTGCCAGGGAATGTGGTGCCATTCTCAGCTTTGTCTCGCAGAGCGTGTGACAGACGTGTCAGCCCTGACTCCGTGCGTGTTGGGAATTGCACACACGTCCACACGCTGCTGCCTTCCCTGCACATCCTGAGAGCAGGAGGAGGGAATGCAAATGATGCCGGATGGAAGCGGAGAGAGCATCACCCTGGGAAGTACAGCCTGGGTCCAGCAAGGGAATTAGGCACATCCCTCAGCCTGTGCTGCTGAGCCCTGCTCCTGGGAAATGTGATGTGTCACTGATGGGATGGATGAACTCTTCCTGAGCTTCTCTGCAAGGATCTGGAAGCACCCACGGATCCAAGTGGATCTCTGTGGGATCAGTTGCCTTCTGCTGCCACCCATCCACAGCTCAAAATCATTCCCTGTATCCCACAGACATTCACCTACTCCTAGAGGATTTTCTGGCTCTCTGCCATGCTGGTTGACGTTAAGAGTAAGAAATTAAGAGAGCAATTCAATTTTTTAATAGGAAAGAAAAAGAAAGGGCTGCCTCTAATAAATTTATTTATTTTATTTATACAACAAAACCTCATTGCCTTGAAAGCTGTGTTTACATCCAGTGACTGCAGCATTGTGTGGTGACATCAGTCCATGGGGTGACTATTCCACTGCTACATTTTTCAGCTGGCAAAGGAGAAGGCTCAGGCTTTTCCTGAATCTAAGGCAGAAAGGAGAAAGTCCTTGCTTTGTTCTGAAAATGGGCTTATGGGTCATTAAAAATATTAACGCTATTTTGAAACGGATCAAACTTTGCCCTAGTTACTCAGGCCTGGAAACAGGCAGCTGCTGAGTGTAACCCTCCTTTGTTTCATAAAAATAATTTGCTTTTTTAAAGCTCACAGAGCAAATTAGGGTGGGTATGTGGGATTGCCCCTGGTCATAGCTAGGTCGTTGTCACATCCCTGGGAGCTCGTGTAGGGGTGTGTGATGCATCCAGAGTAGGATTTAGCCTTGGGCTAAAGGTCAGCGGAAGGTTATGCCTCATTTAAGGCTCTTCCTGAATGTGCCAAGCTGTGCCTAGACCTCACAACTGCTGCCAGTTGAATAGTTGAGGCAGCTGCAGATGAAAAAAAAAAATCACAAATAATTTCTTGCTGTGAGTAGTGGACCCTGCTTTTCCCAAAGTAGCTATTGTTAGTCCAAGTTCTGGAGGTTTTTAATAGATTACACTGATTTTTGTCTGAAATTCTTTGTGCTTGGCAGTTGCAGATGTTCAGCAGCCTGGAGCCTGTGATCCAGTGAGATCCCTGCTCCCAGTCACTCCTTTAAACAGCACAGACTGGAACAGATCATGTGAAATCTCATGTTTCCCATCCTGGCCAATTTTGTGTTGAAATTGGAATGATCCACCTATCAAAAATTCAATTTTAAAACCTTAAAAGGGATTACAGAGTTATAGATACTTCTTGGTGAAGGTTTTCCAGCTGGATTGGGGATTTAGGAGAGCTCCTAAAGGGAGCCAGGAAAAGCCAAGGAACTATTTTGAGAAGAGACTCCTCTCCAGGACAGGCCAGGGATCATCACTGCCACATCTTAGACTGCACACAATGGGTTAAACTGAGAAGAAAACTGTGATTTTGGTAGGTTGTTTTTCACTTTAAGCATGTTAACATCCTCTCTGTTTGCTGTTTGATTTCTGCCCTTTTATGATGGATTTTCAGTTTCCACTTCCTGGCATTTCTTTGTGACTCTGAATGCTGGGAACCTGACAAGTGAAAGCTGAGATGTTTCAGACAGAGGGGCCTTTACACAAAAAGGCAGAAATATTCACAACCAAATGACTGGCTTGTGAAAGAGAAAAGAAAATAAAGTGCTGGGACTTGAAAGAAGAGACAAGTCAACATTGGAAGCTGAATGTGATTATAGAATCATGGAATGGGCAAGGACATTTTCCAGTAGATCAGGTTGCTCCAAGTCCCGTCCAACCTGGCCTGGAACACTTCCAGAGATCCAGGGGCAGCCACAGCTTCTCTGGGCACCCTGTGCCAGGGCCTGCCCACCCTCAGAGGGAAGAATTTTTTCCTAATATCCCATCTAACCCTGCCCTCTGGCAGTGGGAAGCCATTCCCCTTGTCCTCCAGGTCCTCATCCCAAGTCTCTCTCCCATGGCTGTTGTGCAGTGTTGTACAGGGAATTGGAATAGCTGGGATTCACCAGATGGGCAGGAGCAGGAGCAGCCTGACTTTTTCTTTTTGGGGAAACACCAAGGATGGCCTGAGCCTGTCTCAGAGTGGTGCCATGGTGCCCTTGTCCTGCCTCGTGTCATGTCCCTGCCATGAGAGGCTCTGGCCTTGGCTGCCTCCCTGATTAATGGAAGTGGTGTTGGTTGTGTCTGGCTGCATTTTCCCTGCTAAACCCCATGGGTGACAAACAGCACACTTAAATATTTGTTTAGGGCTTGGGTGATGTTCAGAGGCAGCAGGTTTTATATCAACACCCCTGGATCACTAACTGGAACCTTCTCCAGCGGGGGAAGGAGGCTGGGGCAGGTATTGGCTGCTCTGTGAGGCACAAGGCATCCCACAGATCACTTCTGAAAGTCACTTCACTCTGGAGAGCTCCAAGCTCCTCTGCTCCTGCCAGAAACTCTCCCATTTGCCATCAGTCCAGGAGAAGTGAAGTGTTACAGCAGGAAAATAAGTGAACACAGATCTCCCAAATGGGCTGGAGGCTCTGGAGAAGGGGCTGAGTTCTGCCAAGCCCATAAAGCATATTTAAAGGACTTCATACACATAAGTATTTTATGCAGAGTGTAATTACCTTTCATGTTATATCCTAAAATTTCATGGCATGTTTACCAAACTTTATTTTCAGGCAATTTCAGCAACAAGAGAGTAGAAATAATTTAATGTCAGAAAAAACGAAATCCAGTACTGGTGGTGGAGATGAAGGGAGGCTATTGCTGACAAACAGAGCAGATGAAGGACCATGCAGAAAATGTGTGCTGGGAGGGATGTTGGGGTTCTGGAGATGTATCCCAGGAAGTGTCCAAGGCTAGGCTGGATGGGGCTTGGAGCAGACTGGAATAGTGGAAGGTGTCCCTGCCCTTGACAGGGTGTGGAATGAATGAGATGTTCTTTAGATTCCCATCCAACCCAAACTGTTCTGGGATTCTGTGTTACCCTGGAGCCTTGCTAGAAAGGGAGCAGGCCCAGAGATTGCACCTGACAAACAGATCATGGCTTTTTGCTCTTCCAGCAGTGTTTTGACAACAGGAGGTTTCCACCTTGCCTCTGACTTAGCCATTCCTGCTAACTGAGCTGGCACGGGCACAGCCACGTAACTGTCTAACCTGACCTCAAACTTCCTGAAAAAAATCTACAAAAAAACCTCTGATTTGCTTTGTTCCCAAGCTGTGTCTGCAAAGCTCAGCCTGGGAATTCGTCAGCAGTAGGAACTGCTCTTACTTCAGAGCCAACTAAGCACTGGAGCTTCATGTAGTAGGTGTTGTAATTAAAAATTTCATGTTGTACTTTGGCATTTAAGATGTTGTAACAGGCAGGTTTGGGGGCCAGTTATCATCCAAACTCTTGCTCCTGTCAGCAGTGGTTCACGTGGGAAGGTCCCAAACCACTCCTGCTATCAGCAGGATCATTCATCCTCTTGTTCCCTCTGCCAAGAGGAGAAGAGGCTGAGCTGGCCACGCTGGAGCTGAAGCTGTGCTGCTGCCAGCTGGGTGACTCAGGAAGAAGGTGCACTCCACATCTCCACTGCTCCAAAAGCAAAGGGTGAGGATGAAGCCTGGCAGCAGCAGGCACCCTGCTCAGCTCCCTGCTCCAACCATCCCAGGGTGCAGAGCAGGGTCCCTGCCAGGAGAGTGTGGGAGTGCAGATTGGATTGGCAGAGGTGTTAACACAGCTGTGCAGCTGAGCTGGAGGAGTTTGCCCTGAATTTGGAGAGGACAGCTTGGGATCCCAAAGGGAGACTGCCAAGTGTTGCCTTTTACAGAATCACAAAGTCATTTAGGTTGGAAAAGACCTCTGAGATCATCGAGTCCAAAGTACCACCTTGTTAACCAGACCATGGCACTGAGTGCCACATCCAGTCTTTCCTTAAGCATTCCAGAGGTGGTGACTCCACCACATCCCTGAACAGCCCATTTCTATTTATCTGCCATTCTTGATTGTTGATTGACAGGGCTCCTTTTTTCACAACAGTTTTCTTCACCTGTCCTGATGCCCTGCAGCTCCAAGGATCATACTTGATCTGTTATTTCCACAGATATACACAGTACCAGGATAAGGGGGAATGGCTTCCCACTGCCAGAGGGCAGGATTAGATGGGATATTTGGAAAAAAATTCTTCCCTGTGAGGGTGGTAAGGCCCTGGCACAGATTGTCCAAAGAAACTGTGGCTGTCCCTGGATTCCTGGTAGTGTTCCAGGCCAGGTTGTAGGGGTTGGAGCACCCTGGGATAGTGGAAGGTGTTATTTGTGTAAGGGTTGAAACTAGATGGGCATTAAGATCCCTTCCAACCCTAACCAGTCTGGGATTCTGTGACACAGCAAGGAGTGGTGACTCTGTGTGTGTGGTTAAACCTGGCTTGGGAGGATTTCTGACCTGCTGGCCTTCAGAGGGTGTGGTGCAGGCAGGACTGCAGAGCAGGGGTGGCTGTAAGACAGGGCTTTGCCCAGCCAGGCTTCCCTGCTCCACCCTCTGGAAGGCCCAGGAGCATCTCTGTCTAGACACCTTCTGGCAGCCCATGCTGGGGG
Source organism: Parus major (assembly GCF_001522545.3). Lineage (NCBI taxonomy): Eukaryota > Metazoa > Chordata > Aves > Passeriformes > Paridae > Parus > Parus major. The sequence goes on along the minus strand of NC_031774.1, from coordinate 59,892,642 downwards.
AATTTGCCAGCTCTCAGCTGGCCAGGCTCAGCTCTTGGGGTGCATCCTTTGTGCAGAACCAGGCTGGGTTATTGCTGGCCAACACCCTGCTCTGGCTCTCCAGTGCACATGACTGCTTTATTCCCCATTTTTCCCTGGCTGGCTGCATCAGGTGCTGAGCTCTGTGTCAGCCTGTCGTGGGGAGGAGGAGGAGAGGATTCCTGGTGCGTGCTCGAAGCTGCCAGCCCCTCCCAGCCCTGCTGATCATCTCTGGCTGGCATGTGGCAGAGAGATGAGCACAGCCACAGAGAGCAGAGCTTGTGTGCCAGCAGCAGCCAGGCTGAACGTGCCCAGTGCAGGGGAGATGCTTGGGGAGGGAGGGCTGTGTTCCCCAGAGCTGTTGTGGAGAGCAGATAAGCTTTCCTGCAAGCTGCAGCTCTCTGGAGAGCATCCAGAGGGATGGAGGCTGACTGCAAGCTCTGTTCAGGGCTTGGCTCGTGGTGCTGTCGGTGGCAGTGTGATATGTTTGGGATGGAAACTCCAGAAAGGACCCACACAGATACAACTGCTGCTCAAACTGATCCCCTGAGAGCTGCTGATAAGCAGCCTGACACAACAGATACAGGATACTCTCTTCCAAGGCAGTAACAGCAAATTCAAGCTTCCTATCAAACCTCAATTTTCTCTCCTTGGTAGTTTGTTTTCCTTGCAGTAACTTGGTTTGAATGCCATCAGAAAGGCAGCACTGCCTGACATTGGTGTTTTTGTGTGTGTGACATCTGAGCTGGGGTTGTTTTGCCTGGAGAAGTGAAAGCTCCAGGGAGACCTCACTGCAGCCTTCCAGTACTTGGAAGTGGATTATAAAAAAGGAAAGTGACTTTGTACATGGGCAGATAGTGATATGATATGGGGAAATGATTTAAATTAAAAAAGGAGAGATGAGATTAGATAGGAGGAAAAAATCCTTCCCTGTGAGGATGGTAAGGCCCTGGGAAAGGTTGCCCAGAGAAGCTGTGGCTGCCCCTGGATCCCTGCAAGTGTCCAAGACCAGGCTGGATGGGGCTTGGAGCAGCCTGGGATAGTGGAAGATGTCCCTGCCATGGCAGGGGGGTGAAACAAGATGATTTTTAAGGTCTCTTCTAACCCCAACTATTCTGGAATTGTGATTTCAGCAGGGAGATTGGAGCCCAGGCTGCAGCCCCTGCTTTCCACAGGCAATGCTTGGATGGCTGAGGCTCCTGGGATCCAAGAGAGCCTGGGAGCAGGGCTGGCAAATTGGCTTCCTCAGGCTCTGGTCAGGCAGTGTTTGCACAGATGATGGGACATGGCTGTGTTTCATTCTCTGGAATGAAATGTATTTATTGTGCAGGCTCACTTGAGGACAAGGCTGATTCCTTAGTGGGACTCTGAGAAGCAGTCAGCATTTCTGTGACCTGTTCTTCCATGGCTAAGGGAAAACAGGCTGCAGCAAGCACTCACCAAACATTGCATAATTAGTGGCACATAATTAACTCCTAGAGAAGAATAAATTAAGTAAATTACATTAGATGTGTCTGTCAGTCTACACACAGGCACAATGTGAAATATGCTGTGCCAATTAAATTAATTTAGTCAAAAGCAAGTCTTAGAGCAGTTAAAGAATTATTTGCTTTTTTTATGCTGTCTGACAACCCAGTAAAACGCAAATCCTGCTCTTCTTCCCCTTCCCACTTGGAATCACCATATGGAAAAGAGACGTGGCTTCCACCCCGCTCCAGAGTCATGGGAATGAGCTGTTATGAAATGGGGAAAAGGAGCTGGATCCTGACAATTTCTGAATGAGCAGCTGGAGAATTGACGTAATTGCAGGGCGCCGGGAGAGAGCAGAGAGAAAGGAGGAGTCAGAACTCAGAAAAGGAGTGAAAACAAGAGTGTGTTTAGGAAAGCTGAGCTCTCCTTCCTTTCCTTTTTGGCTAGATGAATTTTTACCACTGCCAGGTACAGCTTCCTTCAAGGCAAATAACTCATTTATGTCCAGAAAGACCAGTTAAAATCACTGATTTCCAGTAGTGTGCAGCCATTTTATAAAATAATCCCTGGCTCTGCAGTGTGGCAGATAATCTAATAAACAGAACCTGGAAGTTTCATCACATGGAAATATGAATATAAATATGAAAAAGACGGTTGTCAGCAGATGGCCTATGTGAAAGAAGCAGAGATAGGGATGAAATTAGTTCAGAGACCTTCTTAATATAATCCCTCTTTCCTGCTGTCTCCAAGGAACTGAGAAATCAACATATCCTGCTCATGATGCTTTGTGTTGTTCAAACAGCCTGGTTTTCCTGGTGTTCAGGTGATGGAAACAAAGATATCCCCTAGGAGACCCTGGCCACTTCTGTGTCTGGAGACATTCTCCCAAAATCTGTAATATCTGCTTAAAAAAATGACTCTCCTTCAGATTCTGATGATTTGAAGGGATAAAATAATTCCTTCTCTGCACTGGTTGTTGGTTCAGCTGCTGGAAAGAGCAGAGGGAGAAAATGTGGAAGATCCCATCCAGGCACCAGGAGAGGAGATCTGGCACCAGGTGTCCCTGTGGGGTGGGGATGGCAGGGGACTCTCCTCAGCCCCCTGTGCTGGGGTTTGGATCCTTGGCCAGGACTGGGAGATCCATTCAGTTCTCTGAGCCAGGAGCATCCAAGATTTGTGCCCATCTTGGTACCCACTGCTAGTGCAGGATGAGTAAAAGCATAAATCATAAATGGAATTCTAGAATATTTTGGGTTGGAAGGGACCTTAAAGTTCATCCAGTTCCACCCCTGCCATGGCAGGGACACCTTCCACTATCCCAGGCTGCTCCAAGCCCTGTCCAGCCTGGCCTTGGACACTTCCAGGGATCCAGGAGCAGCCACAGCTGCTCTGGGCACCCTGTGCCAGGGCCTGCCCACCCTCCCAGCCAGGAATTCCCAATTCCCAATCTCCCATCCATCCCTGCCCTCTGGCACTGGGAGCCATTCCCTGTGTCCTGTCCCTCCATCCCTTGTCCCCCGTCCCTCTCCAGCTCTCCTGGAGCCCCTTCAGTCCCTGCAAGGGGCTCTGAGCTCTCCCTGGATCCTTTCCCCTCCAGGTGAGCATTCCCACCTCTCCCAGCCTGGCTCCAGAGCAGAGGAGCTCCAGCCAAAGTGCTGGTCCCACTTCCCTCTGTCTGTGTGCCTGGAGGTGGGATCTGTCTGGTCTGGGAAGGTGGCACAGCTGTTGCACCCTGATGGCTGAGTTAGAGTCACAAATATTTCAGTTTAATTTGATTTACAAATCTTTTCCTGCCCCCGCCATGAGTCACATCCTATCCAAGGATCTCTCCACTGTCCTTTCTGTGTAGCTGGAAGAAGAAAATAAAAATAGGACTTGGGTTAGCTGAGCAGGGCTTTGGGAAACACCACAAGAGGGGAGGTATTTCCTATCCTTTCTATGGCAGCTTGGCAGTGCCTAAGAAGAGCACACGAGCCTGTGGCCCTTTGGCACCTGGCTGTCCTTACCTGTTGGCAATTCCTCAGTGCTGGAAAAGGTGTTTGGTGTGTGCCTGCTCTCAGACACCTTCATTTGGCAATGTGTGCCTGGATCCTGACTCCATGGGTTTGAAATGGGAAGGATTTTGTTGTTTTTTTTTTTTTTTCCTGGAGGCCCCTAAGCAGTGACACAGGGCAGGGGCTCGAAAGGATTTTAGTGCTGCAGTCTGGTGGAGAATCTCACTTTTCACAGCATTTGGGACTTTTGTTTAGCTAAAAAACCTCCAAGCAATGGAAAGAAAAGATCTTTGTCTTTCAGCTGTGAGGAAAGAAAGCTCATAGTATATGTCCAAGAGCCACCAGAAATCCCCTGGCAACCAGGCTTAATGATCCTGGTACTTCCTTGTGGGATCTTAGGAAATCACAAAAGTGCTGCTGTTATTTAAAATATAGAGTTACTGCTGGAGGCTTCTTTATAGAGAGGCCTGGAATGGGCAAATCCTATTCCTCTTGATATTTATAACTTCTCTTTTAGCATGTGCACACACAGTCCTTGTGCTTTGAAACAGCTCAAAATTGGGTCCCCAAGGTCAGGGGCTGAAACAGAGACTGAGGAGGTTTAGCTTGAGGCAAAATTTGGGAAAGTTACAGCCTAAGCCATCAATCTGGGAAGTTTTTGTTGGAATGTGGGGAACTTTCCATCTCATGCTCCTTTCCCTGCTGGCAAGGAGGTTTCACGTGGCTGTGGGTGAGCTGACTGGCACATTAATCACCTTAGGCATCTCTTCCCTGTGCTGGAAAGTTTGGAAAGACCAGGAAAGGAAAATTACTGGAGCCATCCTGCTCTTTGCAAATCCCAGGGCTGCAGGTCTTAAAATGCATCTGGGTCCTGTGAGAGCCTCCTGTGTGATCCCTCCACAGCCTGGGCAGCTGCTCCACAGGGAACTTTGCCATTTCCAATTGGGAAAGTGGGCAATGCTTGTGCTTTGTGTGTGTTTTCCTCCTGGGAGCAGAGAAGTGGCTTTTATCAGGATGAGCTTGTGTCTGCATGGCCTGATTCCTGCTGGGAATGTCCTGGGGGATGCTGATGATGAGGCTGATGGCAGGAACAGCAGATTGCACTTGGAGCATCAGCTCAGGCTGCAGATGGAGCAGGAATGTGTTGCTACAGGAACAGCAGTGGCACAGGGTATACAAAGGCAGTGTCCTTTGATAGAGATGTGAGATCCTTGGACATCTCAGCTGGAGAGCTGCTTCCATTTTTGAGCCAGCCTTGAGGAAAGGACCTGGTGGGGAGTGTCCAGAGGAGAGCAGATCCCTAGACAATGTGGTAGAAGGGATGATGAGAAGGCTTGGGCTTTGCTTTTCCAGCTGAGAAAGGGCTAAGGGAGGTTTTATGGCAGGCACTGTTTGTGCAGGAAGTCATGGGATCAGTTTTCCACGTAAAATCTAATGGATGTGTTTTGCCAAGGGAAATTCCATCAGGGAATGCTCTGCCTGTGTGGAGCATGGGGTCAGATGACCCCAAAGAAGCATGGAGTCTCCACTGGGATGTCTGAGGCCAGGTGCAGCAGATCTGCTGTGGATGATGCCATTTTGGGATGGATATTTGAGTTTTGGGATCTCTTAGCACCCTGTCCAGCCCTGCCCTCCCTGACTCCTCAGTGTGCAGAGGAAGGCACCAAACGCCCCTGGTTTTCCCTGTTCTCACAGGTAGTTTTGCAGACAAGACTTATGAGTGGAGCTCTGAGGAGGAGGAATCCGTGAGGAAGGCAGGGCCAGTGCAGGTGCTCATTGTCAAAGATGACCACTCCTTTGAGCTGGACGAGGCCGCCCTGAACCGCATCCTCCTCTCCGAGGCTGTCAGAGATAAGGAGGTCGTGGCTGTGTCCGTGGCTGGAGCTTTTAGGAAAGGAAAATCATTCCTGATGGACTTCATGCTGCGGTACATGTACAATAAGGTAAGGCTGCAGCTCAGGGGGCCCTTCCCAGGGCCTGTTGTTCCCATGTTCTGCTCAGGGGTGAGCTGGGCAGGACTTGGTGCTTTAGGAATGCTCAAGCCTCTCATGAGTGTGGGCTTCACAAAATAGAGCAGATCCTTCCCCAGGCAGAAGTTTCTCGTGGACTCTTGACTTTGGAGCAGGAATGTTCACATAATGTTCACATCTGCTGCCCTGAATCACAGAATCATTTATGCTGGAAAATCCCTCTAGGATCATTGAATCCAGCTGCAAACCCAGCATCACCTTATCCACCACTAAACCATATCCTCAGGTGTCATATCCATGTATTTTGAACACTTCCATGGACAGAGACTCCACCACTGTCCTGGGCAGCCTGTTCCAATGTGTGACCATCCTTCCAGTGAAAAAAACGTTCCTAATATCCAGCCCAAACTTTCCCTGGTGTAACTTCAGATTGTTTCCTCTTTTCCTGCTGCTTGTTCCCTGGGACTTGAGCCTGATTCCCACCTGGCTGTCCCCTCCTGCCAGGGACTTGTGCAGAGCCAGAAGGCCCCCCTGAGCCTCCTTTCCTCCAGGCTGAGCCCCTTCCCAGCTCCCTCAGCAATTCTCCAGCCCCTTCCCAGCTCCCTCAGCAATTCTCCAGCCCCTTCCCAGCTCCCTCAGCAATTCTCCAGCCCCTTCCCAGCTCCCTCAGCAATTCTCCAGCCCCTTCCCAGCTCCCTCAGCCTCTCCTGGTGCTCCAGATCCTCCCCCAGCTCCGTTCCCTTCTCTGGACACACTCCAGCCCCTCCATGTCTTTGTTGTGAGGAACCCCAAACTCACCCCAGGATTTGAGGTGCCTTGACAGTGAAAGGAAATAAAAACCTCCCTTATGGGGTTCTTAACCTTTTACCCTTCTTAACACCTCTGTTAACCTCTTACCTTTTTAACAACAACTCCCTGTGTTCCTCCCTGCAGGAAGCAGTGGACTGGGTTGGGGATTACAACGAGCCTCTGACTGGTTTCTCCTGGAGGGGCGGCTCCGAGCGGGAGACGACCGGGATTCAGATATGGAGCGAGGTTTTCCTGGTGGACAAGCCCGATGGCACCAAGGTGTGTGTGTGTGTGTGTGTGTGTGTCTGCTGTCAGCTCATTTTCCTCTTCCAGCTTTTGAGACTCTCCTGCCTTGTCTTAGGTGGCTGGGCAAGTTTAGGGAAGGTTTTCAATCCCATGTCTCTGTTATTTTAACAAAGTGAGGTGATGTGATGTCCAGGTATCCCTGATATGTTCCCTAAGTGTCCCTCAACTCTGGGCATCCCATCTGTACTATTCCCAGAAATCTTGAATCTCATGTCCTTGCAAACTACTCCTCTTTCCTAGAGCAGAAGTTGCAAAGTGACTTCATTCAGAGTTGTCAGAGTGGATTTGGAGCATCCTGCAAATTCAGCTGGAATATTTGTATTTATCTGCACTTCAATGCAGAGCATGGCACCCAAGTGACACTGAGTCATTCAGGGTGTGATTCCTAACGTTGGCTGAGTGTGTTTGGGTTTGGGAGGTGCAATTTGTGTTTGGTTTCTGGTGCAGACTCAGGCAGAGCCTCCTCTGCACTGACAGCAGATGTCTGAGGAGCAGAGCACTTCCCTCACAGAGCATTAATTTTGCTGGAGTCACCCTGCTGGCTGGGGATGAGCTTTTCCTTTGTCCCCCACCACTGAAGGGGCTGAGGCAGAAGCAGTGAGACTCCAGCACAGTAACTCAGCTGACATTCCCCCCGTGGCACATGAGGGTGGCTTTGCCTGGGGGTGCTGACAGGAACTTTGTGCCCCGCAGGTCGCGGTGCTGCTGATGGACACTCAGGGCACCTTTGACAGCCAGTCCACCCTAAGGGACTCAGCCACCGTGTTTGCCCTCAGCACCATGATCAGCTCCATCCAGGTAGGAAACCTCTGGGCTGGAGGAGTTCAGTCCCCAGCAGCTACAGAGCCTGTCAGGGCTTCCCTTCCTACCACTTGTACCAGCACCACCTGGGACCTTGCCCGTGTCCCCAGGGGGATGTCATAGGCTTTAGCCACACCAACCAGGTGTTAGCCCCAAGGACAGGCTGTTCTGAGTGATCTGAAGTTGGTTTTTTATTTAAATGCAGGTTTATAACTTGTCCCAGAATGTGCAAGAGGATGATCTGCAGCACTTGCAGGTAAGAGGGGTAATTAGGGGTAACCTAATTGTGGCTATTTACAAGGGCCTGGGGTGACAGGACCATGGGGAATGGCTTCCACTCCTGGAGGAGTTAGATGGAATACTGGGAAGGAATTTCTGTTTGTAAGGCCCTGGCATAGGTTTCCCAGAGAGGCTGTGGCTGCCTCGTCCCTGGAAGTGTCCAAGGCCAGCTTGGATGAGGGCTGAAGCAACCTTGGATAGTGGAAGGTGTCCCTGCCCATGGAACTGGATGAGATTTCAACCCAAACCATCCTGGGATTTTATTCTGTGGTTGTGAATTATCAGCCTGGATGTTGCCATCTGGTAGTGGCTCAGTACAGGTGATGCTCTAAGGGTGATTCCAGCCCTGGCAGTTGGAGACAAGCAGCTAATGGGATTTCTGTGGCACAGGTGTCCTGCCCATTTCCTGGAATTATCTCCTGCTTTCTCTTCTGTTCAGCTGATTGATTGATTAATTAGGTAGGGTTTTCCAGGAGCTTAAGGAAAGGAAAGAAAAGCAAAAGTCCAGCTGAAAAATTCAGCATTTGAAGACTTCTGAATTATCTCAGTCCATAAATATTATTAACAATAACAGTTCTTTAACACTGAATTTATTCAGCGTAGCTCTGATGTTTCAGTTTGGATTCTAAGCCATGACTGTTTAACAAGTTGACCCATTTTTAGGCATCTGTGAAACACATTATTGTGCCTTCAGTTAGAAATTAGAGTGCAGAGAGACTGGAGAGTCTTCAAATCTTGCTGCTAGGCTGATTTTAGAGTCTTTGCACAGCAGGGGTTTGCAGGGAAAGTACTTATTTCTGAATTGATTTCCGCTCCTTCCTGGAGTGTTTAGAGGGAGCAGAGCTCCAGCAGCCCCCTGGAGCATGAGAAGTTTCTGGTTGGTATGAAACCAGCAGCAAGCAGCTGATCTGAGCCATTTTCCACAGATTTGGCAGCCAGAAGCTCCAGGCTGGGATCTCTCACATGAGAGCTCAGCAAGGATGATGGTTCCATAACAGCTCCCTGTGCCTCTGTGATGGGAGCTGGGAGCTCAGAGCCACTCTGTGTCCAGCTCTGCCCCTGGTGCTGGTAGTCCCCGCTCATAAATATCCCTTACTGCTTCAGGGAATCACAGAATTCCCTCCAGGCACCCAGAGGGATCATGAAATCCAGCTCCTGGCCCTGCACAGACACCCCAACAATCCCAGCCTGAGCATCCCTGGCAGCGCTGTCCGAACACTCCTGGAGCCTCGGGGCTGTTCCCATTCCCTGGGGAGCCTGGACAGTGCCAGCACCTCTGGGCAAAGAACCATTCCTGATATCCAACCTGAGCCAGGGAACAGAGTCAGTGCCCCACAGTGCCTGCAGTGACAAACTCACTGTCCTGTTCTCTCCTTCCAGCTGTTCACCGAGTACGGCCGGCTGGCCATGGAGGAGACATTCCAGAAGCCTTTCCAGGTGAGTCCAAGGCTCCTGGCTCGTTTGTCCCGGAGCCCGTTGGCTTCACCACGAGGTGTCACTGCAGTTTGCAGCGTGGGAGGAGATGGGGCTGCCTGGGACCGGCTCAGCTGCTCCGAGGAAGGGCTTTGTGCTTCCAGATACATCCAACATCCCTCTTTCTTTCCTTTCCCAACCCTTACCATCCCAGGAGCTCTGCCCTGTCCTGCCGGGCATGGAAAGCAGCTGGTTTTGCAGCAGGTTTGCAGTCAGGAACTCTGCCCAATCTTTGCTCTCAGAGGTTTGAACTCACCTGCCCTGGGAATCCCTGCTCCTGGCAAAATGAAAGGATAAGGATTAGCAGAGCTGTGGGAAAACTCGGTGTGAGTGGGGTGTTAACTTCAAATAAGGGACATCTGTTCGTCCTTCTGCTCCCCAACCTGTGAAAAGCTGGTTAAAATAAAAAAGGATAGCACTGGGCATTCACAGTAGGTGAGGTTGGTTCCTGTTTTTAAAGGCACAGGAGAGTTTTGATTAGGTTGGATGAAGGTTTGTGAACTTCCTAAAATAAAAACCAGCAAGACTACAAAGCATCCTGTGAAAATCCAAAGAGTAATTGGGAATGAGTTGCAGGTATTTTACATTTTCTTTCCCACATAAAAAGAGAATTGTGCTGGAAAGACTAAGGGGTTTATAAGGTGTCTGTGGTCAGGAAGTGGAAATAAAATTAAAACTTTAAAAAATACAACAAGTGGAAAAATTGAGATTTTTAAGGTGTATTGGATTCTGCTGTGTGCTGGTGACTGATAAACAGTAAAACTACAAATATATATAGTAAAAATATATGACAGGCTAGAGCTTGAAGAACATTTTAAGATGGTACAGCAAAAAGCCAGACATTAAATAAATATTCCTGCTCCTTATTTAAAAACTGTGGGGATAATGTAGCCAAATATTCCAGTGAAACTGAGATACTTCCTACTCCCATCAGTGAAAAGGAGGCTGTGAGGGGAAACTTAAACATGCTTAAATCATTAGGGCTGGGTAATAGGCTCTGATTTTCCCAAACACTGTAATTGCTGTCAAATCACAGTTTGTGGATGGTGATTCTTGTCAAACAATCCCATTATCAGTTTTTGAAAGACCAGGAGTTGGGTTGATAAAGGTAACTTTCACCATGATCCATCCCCTTCTGTCAGCCTTATCTCTCCAGGATGCTGATTAAAGGCAAATGAACTCAGCATTGTCTGGTTTAATCCATTGTTAATGGATTAAAAACTCATTAACTGATAGATGCCAGAGCACGCTGAACTAATTGTAACAGGGAATCATCATCCTTCAGAAGTGTTTCCTTGGGATCCCCCCAGGCTCTCTCTGATTCAATGTCATCTTCATTAATGATCAGAGGAAAATTAAAAAAAGATGCTGGAAACCCTTGTGGGTGTGACAAATGTGGCAGAAGGGTCAGTGGTGCTGTGGCCAGGTGAGAAATGATCTCCTGTCTGCATCCAGCATGGGCTGGTACCTGCAGAACATGTTTTTAAATCTGAGAGTGTTGATTAGAAAGCAGCAAAAGTGAGGGTGAGGAGGCCCTGGCAGAGTTTTCCCAGAGAAGCTGTGGCTTCCATCCCTGGAAGTGTCCAAGGCCAGGCTGGACAGGGCTTGGAGCAGCCTGGGACAGTGGAAGGTGTCCCTGACCATGGCAGGGCTGGAACTGGATAAACTTGAAGGTCCCTTCCAAACCAAACCATCCTGGGATCCTGGGATTCTCCAAGTGTGAATAAACGGAAGGGAAGGGAAGGGAAGGGAAGGGAAGGGAAGGGAAGGGAAGGGAAGGCTTTCCCCTTTGTCTCCCTCCTCATTTCCCTTTGTCTCCCTCCTCTCCTTACTCCGAGGAGCCCTCACCAGAGGCTGGCCCTGAATGTGGGGCCTTCACAAAGGCAATGGTAAACACAGCCTGTCTGGAACAACAGTTTTACTTGAAGAAAAAAAAGAATAATTCCTAATTCAAGGCATGCATAATGTGTTTGTGGAAAAGTCCTAAACATGGACATGTCTCTTAAGCATCTCATGGTGTTTGAGAACAGCATGTCCTGAACCAGCTCACTGGGTGCAGTCACTCTGGCTTCTCCTGCAATTCAAAAAGGCCAACTCACTGTTCTCTCCTCTTTTTTTTTTTTTTTTTAACTTTTTCTGATGTTTTATGGGAGAGAAATAGCAGGAATATTTCCCCTCCCTCCATTAGATTTTTTTGTTCTAAGCATAGATGAATTTTAGGGAAATTCCAATTAAATGGGTTCCACTTGCTGACTTGCTTATATGTGTGCATGAGAGGAACCCTGGCACCTCTGCCAGACCCTCCTGGGCTTTGGCATTTAGGACTTCCCCCTCCAAACCCTTTATTTCCTACATGGGATGTTGGTCCCTTGTACAGATGAGGCAGTGGAGACCTGATTTTTTTTCTGAAAACTTATTTTGTTTTTTAAATATTGAAAGTTGACCGTTCTGGTATTTATTTATTTATTGCCCAGGAACTTTGAATGCCTCAATAAAGATTACAAAAGCCAATGATTTCTTATTCACCCTCATTCCTCTGCATCTGCTTCTCATGAAAAGTCTGTCTGGAAGGCTGCCCAGTGAAAAAGGCTGAAAAAATGAGCCTGTAGAATTCCCATAGGATGGAACTAAATGTGGCTGGAATTAGGGAGCTTTGCTGCCTTTTGTCCTGGTTAGCAACAATCCCTTTTCTTGGGTTGTTTAGCTGATTGATGTTGTTCTCCCAGCCAGGGACTCAAACTGGTGCAGTATTTTGGGGGGTTCTCCCCCTTTTTTCTTGTGGGACAGTGGAGTGGTGTCAGTCCCTGCACACAAGGACCTCTTATTTCCACCAGGAAAGGTGGGAGATGCTGCTGGAGCTGGGAAAAGGCTCAGGGCCAGGTTTTGGTGTTGAAATGAGGATGAGGGTGATGAGGCAGCTCACTGACCCCACTGTTGTGTGTTTTCCAGTCCCTTATATTCCTTGTTCGTGATTGGAGCTTCCCTTATGAATTTTCCTATGGATCTGATGGTGGTGCAAGATTTTTGGAGAAGAGGCTGAAGGTATGTTTTGCCTGCTCTTGTTTCTGGAGCAACCTTGGATGGTGGAAATGTCCCTGCCCATGGCAGGGGGTGGAGCTGGATGAGCTTTAAGGTCCTTTCCCACCCAATCCACTCTGTGATTCCATGATTTTCCTGTTCAGATGGGTGGCATCAGCACTGGATGTCAGCTGTGAGCTGCAGTGCTGGCTGAGGTCACAGTCAGTGCCTTAAAATCACAGGGGAGGAATTTGGGGAAGGTGAATTTCCTTGCCATGTTCAGGCTTCTGGAACTCTCTGGGAGAGTGGACAGCAGTGGGAGTCAGCAAATTCCCAAGAGACTGGGAATGATGCTTTGGTAATTAGGGAGTTGTACAGTAAAAATGGTGGGTAAGGGCTGCTTGGGATCAGTCAGGAAATGCATGGGTGATCTGGTAGTGGAGAGACCTAATTAAATGTGAGACAAGGAAGGCCCTAGTGGGAAATCCCAAATGTTTTTGTATTCTGGTCATCCATGGAAATGTGCATTTTCCAAATGATAATAACATGCTCCAGAGCATGTGGTCAGAGATACTCCAGTTCCTTCTCTTTGTCCTCATGCCTGTGGAATCTCCTGTGTTCCTTTCCTCCACAGTGTGGAGTATCCTGTGCTCCTGCCAGCTTTATCCCATATTCCTGTCAGAAGGAAACTCTGACCCCAAACTGTGGGAAGTAGATGGGCAGCACTGAGCTCTTCTCTCTGGTGACCACTGACAGAACCTGAGGGAAGGGCTGGAGCTGTCCAGGGGAAGTTTAGGTTGGATTTCAGGGAAAGGTTCTGCCCCCAGAGGGTGCTGGCACTGCCCAGGGAATGGTGACATTCCCAAGGCTGCCAGAGCTCCAGGACATCTGGACACTTCTCCCAGGGATGCCCAGGCTGGGATTGTTGTGGTGTCTGTGCAGGGCCTGGAGCTGCCCTGGATGATCCCTGTGGGCATTTCCAGCTCAGGATATTCTGTGATTCATTGTCTCCACAGGTGTCAGGCAATCAGCATGAAGAGCTGCAGAATGTCAGGAAGCACATCCATTCCTGCTTCACCAAAATCTCCTGCTTCCTCTTACCTCACCCCGGCCTCAAAGTCGCCACCAACCCCAATTTCGATGGAAAACTGAAAGGTACAAAGGCAAAGCTCTGCTTTCTACTCTGATTCCTTAGAAGCCCTGGCAGACTGTCCTGCTTGTTCCTGAAACCCCCATAAGTATTTTCCATGAAAAAACTCCAGGGACAGGAGTTGGATCCTCCTCCCAGTGATGTTCACACCCCCATCTGCTGCTTCAGTGCAGCAGACAGACGTGGAGGGGGAGAAGGTGTGGGAGGCTGACGAGGCCTGAGAGCTGCTGGCAGTACCCAGGACACTGATAGGAAAACTGGGAAGGGCAGGGATGAGACTGGATGTTTATGGATGTGGTGTGAAGTTAAATTCCTGTGCCTCACCTGCACAGGCAGAGCCTGGTTGCTGCAAGGCTGGTTCCACAAGCTCTCAGAACGTTATTTCACTTTGAAAAGCTTTCCAGGGAATATTTAATCTGCCTGATTTATCTGATCCGTGGTTTCCCTACAGGGCAGGCTTGGTTCAGCAGGTTAAAAAGGAGAAGAGAGCTGTGGTGAGATTCTCCACCCCAAATGGAGCCACGTGCTGGGGATATTTTTAGGTGTTTGTTGTGACCTCCTCACCAGCTTGGCTGGTTCCAGGCTGCTGCAATCTTAGCAATAAAGTGGACCATTAGCTACTTAAAATAAATTAGCAAGCAAAGATGTGAATTTTTCCCTGGTTTTGTCTGGCTCAGACTTGCTCCATGCTAAGCAGGAGGGACAGGGAGGGAGATGTGCTGGTGGAAACTGAGCTGATCCCTGGAGCTCCCCCTTAATCCCAGGTGCTGAGGAGTATGGAACAAGTGCTGTGTGCAGACAGGAGCTGTCAGCAGCTTCTTGACACAATTTTCACAATTACCTTGTTGCCTCAGAGCTGTACTCAGCTTTTTGTGCTCTGATGGAAGAAATGTGAGGGATCTTCCCTGCTCTCTGTTACCTTCCAAATTCCTGGCTGTTGCATTGGTTTTCTCCTGCCTTCAGTGCCATACAGATTAATTTAATGGAAGCACCAGAAATCCCACCCTGTGCATCCCTGAGAGTTTTGTCCAGATCCACCTGGAGCTCTGGGCAGCTTTGGGGCCGTGCCCTGTGGAGCCTGTTCCTTCCACCCTCTGGGGGAAGAACCCTCCATGGCAGGGAATTGGAACATGATGGTCTTTAATGTCCCTTCCAACCCAAACTATTCTGGGACTCTGTGATGCCTCTTTTTTCTTTTTTTTTTTCCAGAAATAGATGATGAATTCATCAAGAACTTAAAGATTTTGATTCCTTGGCTTCTTAGTCCCGAGAACCTGGATGTTAAGGAGATCAATGGAAACCATATCACCTGTCGAGGCCTTGTGGAGTATTTTAAGGTGTTTATTTCAGAGAAAGTGGATTTATTCCTCTGTGGAATTTTGCTGTAGCTAAAGGGGAAAGCAGCAGCAGCAGGCAGGGCAGCACTGACAGTCCTGACTCGCTGCAGCAGAGGTCAAACACCTCATGGTCGTGTATTTGACCACCCAGCGAGCCCAAAAAGTGGGAGGAGTTGTTTTTCTTCCCTGAAAAATGGAGGGCTAGAGGGGGATAAGCTGAGGGCTCTGTTCCAATTGCCTTTGGAAAAAGCTTATTTTTGTTGTCATGGCTACTGGGACATTTCCTTGCGAGACATTGGTGAGTAATTCTCCCCACCTACTCTCCAGGGCTACCTTGGCTCCTTCTCCTCCAGGGAAAGGCCAGAGGTAGGTGCAGATCCTTTGGGAGGGATACTGGGAGTGAGTGGAGGAGGCCCAGGCCACCCAAGGAGTGGCATTTCCTGACCAAAGCCATCTTGTGCTGGAGCATCCTTCTCTTCCCTGCTTCTAAACCCTGTCTGGAGCTGGGTGGGGGTGGTTGGTGTTGCTCCTGTGTGCTGCATTCCACACAATTCCCTTTTCCCTGCTCTTTTCCAGGCATACATAAAGATCTACCAAGGGGAGGAGTTGCCACACCCCAAATCGATGCTGCAGGTATGTGTGAGGGGGAGCTGTGGGAATTCCTGCTCTGGAATTGCCATTAATTCCCAGGAATTGTGCAGCACACTGGGTCTGCTGGGACTTTATTCCAAATGCCTCAGTGAAAGCACCCAAGGGGAAGAGCTTGGCATCACGAGCCTGCCATGGCTGAGGAATCACACCTGGGATGGAGTGTGGGGAACTGCTGGCTGCACACAGCAGCAGCCAGCTCAGCTGGAATGATTCCCTGCAGGTGAATGACATCCTTGGGGCCACACAGGGAGGTGACACATGGGAAGTGGCAGCTGGAGCTGTTTACTTGTGGCTGAGCCTTTTATCTCTTTCCTTGCTGGTTCCCACAGCTGAAGCCAAAGTTTTCATAGCTCTGGCTTGGAGGGAAGGAATCCTCTCTTCATGCAGGCTCTTGGATGTGTAAATATGGGATGAGCTTATTTGGGATCAGCTGGAGGCTGGGAGAGCCCCTTGGCTAATTCTGGGTGCTACATGCATGTCCTGCACTTGCACAGCTCAACCCTGTCCTTCTGCACCTAAATTTTGTGTCCCTTTTCCCCTCACAGGCCACAGCAGAAGCCAACAATTTAGCAGCAGTTGCCACTGCCAAAGACACCTACAGCAAGAGGATGGAGGAGGTGGGTGCTGCTGAGTGTGTCCCTTCCTGTCCCTTCCTGTCCCTTTCTGTCCCCTGGCTCTCCTGTCATAGATTCATGGAATACCAGAATTGTTTGGGTTGGAAAGGAGTTTAAAGCTCATCCAGTCCCACCCCTGCCATGTCAGGGACACTTCCACTACCCCAGGCTGCTCCAAGCCTCATCCAGCCTGGCCTTGGGCACTTCCAGGGATCCAGGGGCAGCCACAGCTGCTCTGGGCACCCTGTGCCAGGGCCTCACCTCCCTCCCAGCCAGGAATTCCTTCCCAAACCATAACCCCTAATCCTAACCCTAATTTCAGATGTCCCTGTGTTAGGAGTGATGTTTCAGGAGTGATTTCCTTGTGTCAGGAGGGATTTCCCTGTGTCTGCAGTGACATTTCAGGAGTGGATTCACCATGTCAGCAGTGCCATTTCAGGGATGATTTCCCTGTCTCAAGGGTGACATGACAGGGCTGATTTCCCCATGTTAGGGATGATTTCCCCATGTCAGGAATGATTTCTCTGTGTCAGCAGTGCCATTTCAGGGATGATTTCCCTATGTCAGGGGTGATTTCCCTGTGTCAGGGATGAATTCCTTGTGTCAGCAGTGCCATTTCAGGGGTGATTTCCCTATGTCAGGAGTGATTTCCCTGTCTCAGCAGTGATTTCTCCATGTCAGGGGTCATTTCCCCATGTCATCAGTGCCATTCCAGGGCTGATTTCCCTGTCTCAGTGGTGATTTCCCCATCTCAGCAGTGATTTCCCTGTGTCAGCAGTGCCATTTCAGGGCTGATTTCCC
>NC_031774.1:59861100-59875396 GCF_001522545.3 Parus major | reverse complement strand
CAGCTCTCTCCCCCTGTTCCCCACCCAGGTGTGTGGAGGTGACAAACCCTTCCTGGCTCCCAGCGACCTGCAGACCAAACACGCGGAGCTGAAGGAAGAAGCCGTGCGGCTTTTCCGCGGCGTCAAGAAGATGGGAGGGGAGGAGTTCAGCCGCCGCTACCTGCAGCAGCTGGAGGCTGAAATTGATGAGCTCTACATCCAGTACATCAAACACAACGACAGCAAGAACATCTTCCATGCTGCCCGCACCCCGGCCACGCTCTTCGTCGTCATCTTCATCACCTACGTCCTGGCCGGCGTCACCGGCTTCATTGGCTTGGACATCATAGCCAGCCTGTGCAACATGATTCTGGGCTTGACACTTATCACACTCTGTACCTGGGCTTATATCAGATACTCTGGGGAGTACAGAGAGCTGGGAGCTGTAATAGATCAAGTGGCTGCAGCCTTGTGGGATCAGGTAGGATAAAGAGCTTTTGGTTTTAAAGCGGTGCATAAAAAGCAACCTTCCTGCACCCCAGTGGGTTTTGTTTAAGTGTTGAGTTTTCCTGGGGATTTTCCTCCTCACTTTGAGATGGTTTTGGTTTTTAGGGTTGTTAGATCTGGCTCTTTGTGCTGTGATCAGTACAAGGATGCCTTTTCAGTTTTAATTGAAGTTTTAATCAATTCCTTAGAGCTTCCAGATGGGGAGAGGAGGGGCAGAGGAATTGTTTGTGGATGAGTTTGTGGAGTTTGTTGTAAGGTGAGCAAGGCTGGAGCTGTGTCTCTGAGCCTCCAGTTCCTGCCCAGTGTGGAAAACAAGCTGTGTAGATCTGAGAAAAATCCCAGTGAGCTCTTTTGTTCTGCCTTTTTCTTTCCTTCTTGTGGTTTTGTGGAGCCTTGTGGGAATGCCAGGGATCCCCTGGGGAGGATCCTGTGCTTGGTTGTGCAGGGCTGTGGCTGTTCAGGAGGAGCTGCCATCGTTCTCCCCTGCTTCAGGCCAGGGATTTTGGCTCTCCCAGATCTTGGCTCTGCCTCTTTTGGCACCAGCCCCTGATATCCCACTGCAGAAAAGGGAACAGCCCCCACAGACTCCCCCAGACTCCTGCACCCCATCCAGGGGTACAATCCACATGTCCAGAGAGCCAAAAGTGCCCTCCTGCTCTTCCCCCAGCAGAGCTGCACGAGCTCATCCCTCAGGAGCCATCCCAGCTCTGATTTCTGGCAGGAAGGGCCCTTCTCCTTCCCTGTTCTTCCTCCACCAGTGAGGTTTTCATGGAGAACAAGGACATTTCCCTGCTTCCCTGTGCTGCTGCAGCTGCCCATGCAGCCCTGGGGGAAATAAAGGCAGCATTTACTGATGTTGCCTCATTGCAGAGCTGGGCAGTGATGCTGCTCAGCAGAGCAGTGTTTCAGGGGGATTCAGCCCTGTCCCCAGCACCTGAACATCCCCAGTAAAGCCCCTGCAGTGGCTCAGTTTGCCCAGGGACACTCCCCAGGAGCCTTTGGGATGTGCTGGGATATTTAAACCCATCCCAGTGCAGGAAGCAGCGGGAGTTCAGCAAGGACAGGACAGGAAGCCAGAGGTGCTGCCCACTTGCAACATCTCCAGCTGGGGCAAAATAAAGAGGGTAAAGTGCTTGGAGCTGTTCCTGGCTTCCCCAGGCCCCCGTGGCTTTCCAAGCAGAGGGAAAGTTCTCCCAGGAAGGATTTGTGGCAGAGGGGAGGGGCTGGGCTGGGTGACTCTGCCAGCGGCTCTGTCCCATGGGGCTGGGACCAGGTACAGGAGGGATGGACAGAGCAGGGAGGGGCTCCAAGAGGGGACCAGTTTGGGATGAGCCCTGCTGGGAACACCCCAGGGATGAGCTCCCATGGACACTGAGATACACAGAGCTGTTTCTTTCTCTTTCTGTCTCCCCTTTCCCAATGCCTCTCCCAGGGAAGCACAAATGAGGTAAGTGCCTCTTGTTCTCTGCATGCTGCCGGGGCCAGCGGGGCCCTGGGCTCCTGGGAAAAGCTTCTTGGCCCCAAAAGCACCTTTGGGCTGGTGGAGGATGGGAGTCACGAGGGCTCTGGGCAGCAGCTCCTGGCCTGGCTGGCTCTGGCTGTTCCCTGGGATCCAGATGCCTGGAGAAGGGTGTGGATGTGGGCACTGCTGGGAGCCAAGTGGGAGAGAGATTTGGGTGGGGAATGTCAGGATACAATTGGAATTTTCATCTTTCTCCCATCAGTTCTGTTTGGGGATTTTCCTGTTGTGCCAGGAGGTCAAACCCAAAGCCCAGATTGTTTTGGAACTGTTCAGGGACAGCTGAGGAGTCTCCATGCCTGGCCAGGTCTCTCTGTGCTGCTGGAATTGCTGCACGTGTTTTTTGGTGGAAAACCACCCCATATTGGATTAAGCTGAATGCAGAGCCCAGGAGGCAGAGTTCACCCCCCAGCATCTCCCTGGGCAGCACATGGAACACAGTCCTGCTCTCCCAGCTTGGCAGGGGAGCTGCTCTGAGGGAAAAATGCTCCCTCAACAGACCCTCCAGGAGCAGGAAAACCTGGATGAGAGAGGGAGATTCTGCCCCAACCAGGTGAGATCCCACCTGCAGAGCTGCCTCCAGCCCTGGAGTCCAGCATCAGGAGCATGTGGAGCTGCTGGAACAAATCCAGAGGAGGCCATGGAGCTTTTCCAAGGGATGGAGCTCCTCTGCTCTGGAGCCAGGCTGGGAGAGCTGGGAATGTTCCCCTGGAGAGGAGAAGGCTCCAGGGAGAGCTCAGAGCCCCTTGCAGGGCCTGAAGGGGCTCCAGGAGAGCTGGAGAGGGACTGGGGACAAGGGATGGAGGGACAGGACACAGGGAATGGCTCCCAGTGCCAGAGGGCAGGGATGGGATGGGATTGGGAAGGAATTCCTGGCTGGGAGGGTGGGGAGGCCCTGGCACAGGGTGCCCAGAGCAGCTGTGGCTGCCCCTGGATCCCTGGAAGTGTCCAAGGCCAGGCTGGATGGGGCTTGGAGCACTCTGGGACAGTGGAATCTCCCCTGCTTACTCCAGGAGGATTGGAACTAGATGATCTCTAGGGGTCCCTTCCAACCCAATCCATTCTGGGATTCTGATTTAGGATCACAGCCAGAGCAGCTCTTTGTGTGCTCCCTGTGCTCCTCCTGCCCAGCACTGCAGGATCCCAGTGGGAGCTCCTGGAATGTTCCTTGGGCAAAGCCTCACCAGGATCTGACTAAACCAAAAAAAAAGGACAAATTTTCTGCACATGGACATTATTTATTCCAGCTTTGTGTCCAAGCCTGGCCCAAACATTTCCATGTTTTCCTGTGTCACCAAAGCCCCCCAGCTCCAGCTGGCAGTGCCAGCTCTGAGTTCTGTGGGGAGTTCCTTCAGAAGAAATTCCAAGCTGTTAAAAACCATCTCATCCCTCATCCCTCATCCCTCTCCTCTTCCTGCCCAGCAGCCAGGGCAGCCCTTTGGTACCTCAGGGATACCAAGAGGCAGAACACAGGATTTGCTGTGGATGAGGTGTTGAACAAAGCCTGTCATGTAAAAATCGGTGCTGTGGGACTGGTTTGGCCTCACAAAACCCTCTAAAACAGCACAAAAGGCTGCAAGGTCGCCTGGATGGGGCTTGAAGGTGAATTTTGGTGTTCCCAACAAGCCCAAAACAACACTTTTGCTCCCAAAAGCTCGTTTGGGATTCCATCAGCATCCTGTTGGGCACCTCTGGAGGCATCTCATCCCTCACCCTCCTCCTCCTCGCTGCCCCTTCAGCCTCTCCTGCTTCATTCACCCCCTGAGCACAGCAGGAACTCATCACCCTGTTGGTGTGTGGGTTCCTGCTGGCCAGGTGCCTCTTCCCACCCCTTCCAGAGCTGATCCTGCCTTGCCAGCGGTCCCCAGCAGGAGCTGGTGGGATTTGGGTTGGTTTTTTCCTCTCTCATCAAGTTGATTTGAAATGTCAGAGCTGTGAGAGAGACACCAAGTGCTCTGCAGCCAGAGCCGTGTTCTGGCACCTCCTGTGCCTTGTTTGCTGTGGGATGAAGGTGGGGAGGAGGCAGGGAAAGATGGGAGAGGTGTTGTGTTGCTCACCTGGGATCAGAGCCTGGTCCCAGCCCTGTTCTGAGCCCAGCCTGGCTCCAGGACAAACAGAAAACGGTAAAATATAAAAAATCCGCATCATCTGCAGAGAAATGATGGGGACAATGAGCAGTCCCACCCCCAGCCCTCGGCCTGGTGCAATTATGGAGCTGCCTGGGGGGGTAAAGCTGAGGCTGAAGGAATTAAAACTCTGGAATCAAACATAGGGAAAAACAACCCCCAAATGCCTTGCCATTGTCCAAATAATGATTTAATAGAGCTCAGAGGGGATGAGGTGCTTGAAAAATTGGAATTGTAGAGTCACAGAATTCCCTGAGCTGGAAATGCCCACAGGGATCATCCAGGGCAGCTCCAGGCCCTGCACAGACCCCACAACAATCCCAGCCTGGGCATCCCTGGGTTTGGGGTTCCCTGGGTTTGGGATTCCCTGTGTTTGGGATTCTCTGGGATTGATAATCCCTGGGTTTGGGATTCCCTGTGTTTGGGGTTCCCTGTGTTTGGGATTCCCTGTGTTTGGGGTTCCCTGTGTTTGGGGTTCCCTGGGTTTGGGATTCCCTGGGTTTGGGATTCCCTGGGTTTGGGGTTCCCTGTGTTTGGGATTCTCTGGGATTGATAATCCCTGTGTTTGGGATTCCCTGTGTTTGGGGTTCCCTGTGTTTGGGATTCACTGTGTTTGGGGTTCCCTGGGTTTGGGGTTCCCTGTGTTTGGGATTCCCTGGGTTTGGGGTTCAGGAGGAGCCGGGCAGTGACCGTGTGTCTCCCCACAGGCTTTGTACAAGCTGTACAGCGCGGCCGCCACCCACAGACACCTGTACCACCACGCCTTCCCCGCCCCGCGAGCCGAGCCGGCCGAGGGCTCCGACAGGAAGAAGGTTTAGGGAACGCGGATCCCGCGGTCCCGGCTCCCCCGGGAGCGGCAGCCTCGCCCCGTCCGTCCCCGAGCAGCGCCGCGGTCCCGGCCCCGTGTACATTCGGCACTGCCGGCGACTCCCAGCTCGTTTATGAAGCCTTATTTCCCCTTTCTTCATTAGTCACCACCGAGAAAACCATAATTAACGTGATACCGCGACTAAAAAGGCCGAAGCTTATCCAAAAGTCAATTTATTTCAGGTACTTGAAGAAGTTATAACATGTAACCACGTTTTGTTTTTTTTCCTTCGTTTAACTGTTTAATTCCATGAACATAATTAAAATGTATTAACTTGCTTTATCAGACACTGTAAGGGCACTTCTGCTATGGTCTGTTAAGGGTGCTGTGAGGAACCCTTTCTGTTTGTCTGCACAAAGTGTCACTTTGTAGCTGTGCTGGAGGAAGTTTCACTGTATTTCTGTACATATTTATCCATGATAGTGCATAAGGATGTGTGGTACACTTCTATTCTTTTATTGTCAGGGTTATTAAAGTTTGCTTTTGGTTCCTAAGAAGTTGCTTCTACAGGGAAAAGTTATTTATTATCTAGGTAAGAGCTTCTCCTCTGGGGGTTTTGATGGGTTTGATTTGGGATTTCAGGGTTGGTGTTTTGAGGGTCATTCACTCACTGACAGAACCAGAGCTCGGTGCCATCGACAGCTTCCATCACCTCAAGCCCGTGGGGCTTTTAGTGCTGGTAAAAATGGTTTATTTGATGTTCTAAAAGGCCACAAATCAGTCACACAAACCCTCTGCTCGTCGAACAAAATGATTTTTATTGAATTAATAGGATTTACAAGAAATGTACTTTTTTGTGTGCAGTGTTTATTGCACTGAAAAGAACCCATAAATAACACATCAGGACAATTAATGAACCAAATGAAATTACTGGAGAGGGTAACTGGACAATTAAAAATTTTCCCCAAGTGAGGAGCTTTAAGACAAAAAGCTCATTAAAAAAACCCCCAGTAATTGCTGTTACATCCCTGATTTTCCCCGTGGGGTGGCACAGTGGGTCAGACAGTGCTGCTGTCTTTCCACTGGAGCGGGTCAGGTTTTGGGAAATGCAGGATCAAAACAACTCTGCTTAGAGATCTTGGTCTTTAGGAAGGTACAAACGTTCCCCCTCAGAGTAATCTGTGTGAAAACGAGGAGTAAATCTGGAGTACAAACGAGCTAAAGTAAAAAATAAGGCAACTCGGATCCAAAGGGTGAAATCAGCTCCTGGTGTGACTCGACAGGCCCGGGGGTGTTCTGTACATTAAAGCTGTAAACCAAGAGCAGAGCTCTCTCAGGAGAGGGATCCCAAATCCCCAGGGAAAGAAACACCCTGCAGGAGGCATCTGGATTTGGACAACATTTGGAAGCCAGGACGTGACAGTTGCATCTATTGCCCTTAAAAAACATGCACAGCCAGCTTTTAATACTGCAGCTGACTGGCAGGAAAGAGATCCAGGATCAGGGGAGCGATGGAACTGCTGGTTTCTCAGGATAACAAACTACTCCCGGCACAGGAAAAAAAAAAAAAGATTAACAAACAATCTCCACTTTTTTTTTTTTTTATAAACAACACATAATACATGTAGAAAAATATTCAAGAGGATAATAACAAAGGTGCAACGTCAACAAAAATAAGCTGCCTTTTCAACAAAAGCACTTTTCCTTTCAGAGTTTGTGTGTGGGTGTGAGGAGGAGGAGGAGGAGGAGGAGGAGGAGGAGGAGGGTCAGTAGTTGGTGCCGTGCTGCTGCGCGTACCACTGCTGCCGCTGCTGCCGCTGCTCCAGCTCCGTCAGCAGCGCCTGCCTGTAGGCCTCGTACAGCTTCACGATCCTCTCCAGCTCCTTCATGAACAGCAGCTTCAGCATCCCCTGGTACGTGTCCAGGTCGGCCAGCTGGAACAGCTCCCACTTCAGGATGTGGTCGTACCTGCAGGGAGACACAGGGTTTCTTCTCCAGGCTGCTTTGGATCAGTGAGCCCCGTGGGTGGGACTGATCCTCCCAAAGCAAGGAGTTGTGTTTGGGAATGAGCTGGAGAAACTCATTTTTCATAGGGAAATGGAATGATCCCTCCTAAAACACCAAAGAACTCCAGGAATACAGGAGATCCCTTAAGTGACCAGAATAAACGGAAACACAGCTGGGAATGTTCCCCTGGAGAGGAGAAGGATCCAGGGAGAGCTCAGAGCCCCTTGCAGGGCCTGAAGGGGCTCCAGGAGAGCTGGAGAGGGACTGGGGACAAGGGATGGAGGGACAGGAGCCAGGGAATGGCTCCCAGTGCCAGAGGGCAGGGATGGATGGGAGATTGGGCAGGAATTGTTCCCTGGGAGGTGCCCAGAGAAGCTGTGGCTACCCCTGGATCCCTGGCAGTGCCCAAGGCCAGGCTGGACATTGGGGCTGGAGCACCTGGGACAGTGGGAGCTGTCCCTGCCATGGCAGGGCTGGGATGGTTTTAAAATCCCTTCCACACCAAACCACGCTGGAATTCTATGGAAATGCATTTTGGAAGCACTGAACAGCAATTCCACACCTGGAATATTTACAGTAAAACATCTGTTAAAATCAGAGTAACACAGAAAAATGAATGATTTGAGCAGCTCAGGTCCCTCCCACAAGTTGGGACACTCTGGCCTTCCCTCCCACTCAGCTGTTCCCAAGCCAGCTGTAACGAGTGCTCTTGGCTGCCTAACCTCTCCAATTAACCCCCCTTGGTTAATTAGCAGCAATAGGTATTTAATGCAAACCCTGATGTGGTTCCACCCTCACTGCTGTACCCTCCTTCCCTGCTTTTCCCTCACACAATCTGATTTCCTTAGCTTGGGAATAGGAGAAACTCCTGGAATAATGGAGTTATTGGATGCAGCTGAGGCACAGGAGAAGCTGGATTCACCTGAGGTTGAATTTGGAGGCTGAGACTGAAATATCAATGAATTTCTGGAAATAAACTGCTTTCCCCACTGAAAGGTCACACTCCAGAGGCATCAGAGAAGCACCAGGATGTGCAGGTGACTTCCAAAGATGCTCTGAGGAATTTTAAGAATTTAATTAAAATTTATCACAGCTTCTATAAACTCCCTAAAGAACATCTTCTGTATTAAAATTATCCCTAATCCTGACAGGGCTGCACTGCTAAAATCATTTTATTCCCCCCAAAAAGAGAAATTACAAACTGCAGCTGTTTGGAGTTTGAGCTGTGTGTTGACAAAGAGGGTTTGAAGTTTCCAGGTACAGCCACCTTTGGGAGCACCTCTGGATTGTTGAGTTCCCATGGACACCTTTCCCTCTTTCTCCTTTCCCACTCATCAGGAGCCTCCCCACCCTCACAGGAAGGAATTTTTTCCCTATCAATAGAGATTATTTTAGTTAACACCTACTGGACTCTCTATCAGGCTTTTTCTAATTCTTATCCTCTAGAGAAATTTGTTAAAATAAAATCTAATATTCCTTATTTTTTTCCATAATTATCTACTTCTCTCAACAAAAACAACTGGGCTTTACAGCTAAATCAGTTTACAGTGCCAGGGGTAAGTAACAAATCATGACAAAATAAAACAAATTATTTCAGTGCAAAGCTGTGCTGATAATTAAAAATTTAAAACTTTCTCTCAGCTTACTTGATAGAAAGAAAAATCCCTGATGAATTGTTTAATTTGTCTTATGTTTGCTTCTCAAGTTTCAAGAAAACATCCAAAATAATGCACATAACACAGGCTGAACTATTTAAAATTTAAGTTGTCTGGATGTGCCAAAGACCTAAAAATAAAGGAATGGATCTGCAGCCAAAACCTGGAAGTATTTCTAAGGAAACAAATCCTACAGGCTCCAGGAACTAAGTGTGGAGCCTCAGTGCACTGGGGGATTTTAGGGCAATTTAAATCTTTATGGTTGCAATCTTGCTGTTGGCAACCCCAGCAGTCACAAGAAGTAATAAAACTCATTCAAGTTGTAGTTACTAGGAGCAGCTAATAAAAAAAGTGATTTTTTTTTTTAGTGGAAGTCACTGAACCCCACAGCCTGAATTTGCAGTTACAGACTGACCTCGCTGCTGTAAAACTGAGTTTCTCCATATTCTCCTTATGAACAGCACATGATTTAATAATTATTAAACTATATTTGGGGTTTTTATTGCTTTCTATTCAGTGTTCCTGTTCTGCAGAGCTGCACCCATTAGAAAATCTCATTTCTTTATCCTGACTCAAACCTGGTTTTGGAGGAGACTCCCTTTTCATGTCAGTTTATTTTGACAAAATTACTTTTTATTACCCTTTAAGTTTTAATTCAATTTCCTGAACAGAAATATAGAAATAGAAATATAGATGTCAGTATTTGGCCTAAAGGTGCTCCAGAGGAGCTGGAAAGGGACTTTGGACAAGGGATGGGGGGAAAGACAAAGGGAATGGCTTTAAGCTGGAAAAAGGTAAATTTAGGTTGGGTATTAGGAAGAAATTGTTCTCTGGGAGGGTGGGGAGGCCCTGGCAGTTTTCCCAGAGAAGCTGTGGCTGCCCCTGGATCCCTGGAAGTGTCCAAGGCCAGACTGGACAGGGCTTGGGGTGAAAGGTGTCCCTGCCATGGCTGGGGTGGAACTGGATGATTTTTAAGTTCCTTCCAACCCAAACCATTTCATGATTCTATGATTAAAAACTCTTAGATGTGAAGGAAAAGCTATGCTGTTTAAAAAAAAATAAAAGAAACATGAGGAAGTTCCACCCTAAAAATGTTTCACATATTTTCTGAACACGTGGTACCACTCTTGTAAATATTCTGAAAGCAAAACACATCCTTCACTCTGACAGAGCTTCCTGCCAGTTGTGTGAGCTGCAAGAAGTGATCATTTCAAGTAATTCCTAAAAGATAGCAAATTAATGTGCTAAACATTTGATCCAACTCCCTCAAGCTGTCAACCTCAGCCCTGATACATCTAAAAACCAAACACAGCACAAGCTCTACTGCGGAAATTCCATTTTTTTGTTCATGTTCAGTGTGAAATGCAGAAAAAGAAAAGGCAGAATCTCACTTGACAGGAGCCCTGGCATAGACCTGCAGCCAGTCTGGGATCTCGGCGCTGTGGTAGGGGTTGGCAGGGACCAGCAGGGCTTGGCTCCTCTCCGGGGGCTGCGGCTGGTACGACACGGGGGGCGGCTGATCGTAACGGGGAACGCTGCCAGGAACAGGGACAAGTGTCACCTCCAAGTGTCACCTCCAAGTGTCACCTCCTGCACACACTGCAATCACTCATTTCTGAACATTCATCAGTGCCAAGGCTGCTGCTGCAGCCTCACGTGGGGTGAGGCCTGCACTGAGCAATGTGCTGCTGCTGTTTTGGTGGAATTAAACCTCAGCCCCACCCACCAGAGCACAGCAAAGCACTGGAGATGGTTTAAAAACACTTTAAAAGTATTGATTCGTACAATCCACCATTTAAAGTGTTAGAACAGATGGATTTAGGCAGAGTTACTCCACAGAAAGACATCCCATCCCCATAGATTTATCTCTTGTGCCACAAGTTGAAAAACTTGCTCTTCCTGGGTATCAGCAGAACAGACTGAGCAGCAGAAATTAACAATTAACAGTTAATTCGGTGTATATTAACAATTAACAGTTGGATTTGGTGTGTATTAACAATTAACAGTTGGATTTGGTGTGTATTAACAATTAACTGTTGATTTGGTGTACGTTAACAACAGATTTGGTGAATATTGACGATTAGCTGTTAGATTTGGTGTGTATTAACAATTAACACTGGATTTGGTGTGTATTGATTTCATTTTACTTTGAAATTACGAGTAGCTGAAATACCCATTTTCATTCCAGACAAGACTTAATTCACGTTTCAGATGTTCAGAGCATCCCCAAGCACATCAGATCAAGTTTCCTTTCAGTTTCCAGCTCAATTCTGTTCTCAGCAGCTCTGCTGTTTTACTGACAGCTGCAGAGTTGTTTAACCTGAACTTCTAAAAACCTCGAGAACCAGCAAAGCTGCAAATAAGATTTTTTTTTGTGATACAAACCCAGGAGGGGAGCAGGGAAGGGCTGAGGCTCACCTGGGAGCACAGGGGTGTTTGTACTGAGCCCTTTTGTTGATGTGATCCACGTAGTAAACCCCGAATTCCGCGGACTCGACGCGCTCCCAGCCCGGCGGGAGCCCCTCCCGCTCCAGGGGGTGGCTCCAGTGGGTTGTGTTGGTGTTGTGATCGATGTAATATTTCCTTCCTCGGATAGTCCAGTCCACTGACCAGCCAGGAGGAAGAGGTAAATCTTCAGAACTATGATTTGTTAAGTTTCCTAAAGATGTAGCAGCAACTCTCCCGATGCCTAAAACAAAGGGAGATCATTGGGGTTTAGGTAAAGATCTACAGAAATTATAATTTCTGTTAATAAATTCTTACGGCTGCTTCATTTATCAACCAAAAAAAACCCAAAACCCACAGCTCTCTTTCAAGTTAAAGTCAGAAATTAAAACTACCCAGAAAAATCACTGAGTCCCCAACAAAGCTTTTCAGGTGAACCAGTCAAGAGCAGCAAGAGGATGAGGTAGAACAAGAAAGGAGGGACAAGCAGGGTTGGGGTCTGAGAGCTGCCAGGAATCAGCAGCTGATTAAATTCCCACCTTTTCCCTGGAAACAGAGCACATTTGGGATTTATCCATCACTAAACTGAAGAGACTGCTCACCAGCACTTTGAAATGTGTGATTTGTTGTAACACACAGAGATTTTATAAACTAGCAGCTGGATGGTGAGAGGTGACCCAGGGATATTTGGGAAGCTGGGTGAAATAAAAGCCAAGGTGAGCAAGTACAGAAAATTCATAAAAAAACACCCCCAAGACACCCAACCCCAAAAACCCAGAGCCATCATCAGGAATTTTGCAGGTTTCTTTCCATCCCTGGGAATTCTTTACCTCCTGGATGTGCTGGGCTAAATCCAACTCTCTTTTAAAATTCATTTTAAGGAGTTCCCACCAGTCCCTTCACAGTTCTACAGTTAAACACTATCTAGTTTTTAATGAAAATTCCAATTATCTTTTCATTCCACAGCCAAATTCAATCCCATTATCAGCAGAGTTTGTGTGTCACTATTTCCCACAGCCCTCAGAAGGGATTTGGAAGCCACTTTTCCCACTTTTTCAGAAGTCAGAAATCACCCCCCTCCACATTTTCTGCCAGGAATACACCCCCTCCTCCTCTTTTTCAGGAATAACATTTCTGTGTGGTTATTTTTTGAGAGAAGGGAAAGGCAGAGTCTCTCTCATCTAAAATGACAGCCTGAAACCTGGCTGAGCTACATCCAAACAAAATCCAATAATAATCGAAAATAAAGTCACAGGAAGGCTCCAAAACAATTGGATAAATAAAAAATGAATTAAAACCTCCCCCTCACAAAGATCCTCCTGAGTAGGAGGACTTTGTGCTCATCCATAAATCTTTTTTCCAGCCTTTTGTCACGTTCTGAACTGTTTGGCCTTAAAGGATTTCCTCTTGTGTCAGTACTTACCAATTTGTCAGCATTCTAAAGGGAAGCTCTGTCCATCTTTAATTGGGATTGAACAACCTAGACCTTAATTCCAGAGAAAAGCAACATCCTGGAGGCTTCCTGGTTCAGCCCCTCATGCCACTGACAAAATACAAACATTTCAGCTTGAAAATGCTGTGCTTGGGATAAACAAAGCCAGGATTTTCCCCAATTAACTGAACCTCTGGGATGTGATTTCATGGATGTGTTAATAGTGACTGTTCAATCCCCACTGCCAGGAGATCTGAGCACACAAAATTGTTTGGGGAGGGGGGAAATCCATATTTTCCTGTTTGCTGTTAAAACTTGCACATCCCTGTATTTTTCTTATAGTTCTTCCTCTTTAAATCCTGGCCTCAAATCCATAAATATTTATTTTTACTAAAGGTAGAAGTTCATGTTTCCCAATATTTGGAAGAGGTGCCACCCTCTGCACTGAATTCTCCTGACACAAGGATTCTCCCAATGCCAGCTTATTTTTAATTTCTAAGATGCAAAGAACAAATAGAACACCAGATCACAAATATTTTATCCATTCCTTTTGCCATTTTGATTTCATATATGAAGAAGCAGAGCCAAACCATTAAAATAAACTTGCACAGATGTAGAAATTACCAGTTTTGAACAATATTCCATAGACATGAAAACAAAGGCCAGACTTATAAATTGATGGTTCTAACTATCATTTTTCCCCTTATATCACAGATTATATTCCAGTATTCTCTGTGCTGGAAGTTTTAAGATGTTGATATTCACAGGGCCTTAAAGCCATCAACAACTGTGGCATGAAAATCAACAATTAGTAGAATTTAGACTTTTTTTTTCCTATAAAATTATTTTTTAGAGATCAAAAGAAATTGTCTGTTGGTTTTCCTGATGAACCTCAGATGTTCCTTTGTGGGAGGATGGACACACACATAGAGGAAAAGCTCCTCCTATAGTTTTGAACAGTAAGAGAAGAGGAAAAGAAACTTTTATATTTATATATATACACACACCTGTAATTTCAACAATAAGACTAAACAACACTTGGAAGAGTAAATTGCTATGTGATTTTTTCCAAAGTATAACCCCAAAGAAGAAAATTCCAAGACAGCCTAAATTCATGGACTGCCTTTTCCATGGCAAATTGCCAGGAATGACATCTGCATTTCAATTCCAGGTAAAGTCTGAGCCCTAAAATGTTTTCACAGCAGCCCAAAACTCCACACAGGATTTTCCTGCAAGCACCAGGGATATTCCCTGGATTAGGGGTTGGCACCAGATTTATGTATCCCAAATAGAAAAGCTGAACAATTTTTATTAAAAAAAACCTAGAATTTTCCTGAGATGGAGATAAACTGAATTTGTTCACTGTAATTTTCAGGGTTTCCTTTCTCACAAGCTGTAACAAGACAAAAATTCTCATTTTTCCTGCATTCCAATGGAAGAGTTGTTTAAATTATCCACTTTTCCCCAATGTTTCCTTTCCTTTGCTTAGGGATGAGCCCTCTCTGGAGTGGCACTATCAAATCTCATGGATGGGCAACAATTAATTTAAATTTATGCACTTGTAGAACCTTTTCAAAAGGTCCTTGTCAAGCCTCAAATGGTAATTCTGTTTTATAATGAGAATAGAATAGAATAGAAAATAATAGAAATAATAATAATAATAATAATAATAATAATAATAATAATAATAATAATAATAATAAATGTAATAATTGAATACAATGGAAATAATATAATATAATATATTATAATATAATATAATATAATATAATATAATATAATATAATATAATATAATATAATATAATATAATATAATA
>NC_031774.1:59846994-59861085 GCF_001522545.3 Parus major | reverse complement strand
ATATTTTTTGGTTCAGCTCTTGCTTTTAAGGAATATCAATATTGAAATTAAAAGCTTTAATTTTTCCTTCCATTTCAAAAATACAGTATCTTCAATTTAAGGTCTTGAATTATCCATTTTAACTTTGAGCAGCACATTCCAGTGCACTTTATCAATGCAAGAAGTTCCTTCTCTTAAAAATCATAATAAAGTCTGTACAAGTGTAAACAATCTGTAGTGTGTTCTTCACTCAAGGAAGTTGTGTTTAGGAAGGAACAGAGGAACTGGAAATGATGTCAGTGCTTTCCCAGTCCAGTAAAAGGGGTTTTTTTTGGAGGGAACCCTGCCTGGAAAGAAGTCCAAGCCCTTTGGAGCAAAGGGCAGGTAGGAATGGAGCAGAGAAATCCCATCCCCAGCATAAAGGGGAAAGAGCAGAACCAGAGGAGAAAGTCTCACTTGGGTAGAAAATGCAGAGAAATTTCAGAGCCCACAAACTCCCCACAAGTGATTTCACCCAAATTTCTAAGTGAAACAAATCTTACAAAACATTATTTGTCTTTAATTAGCCCAATTGTCCTGAGAGGCTTTTTTCAGGATGCCAAAATCCTCTCCCTTCCCCTCCTCAGAGCTGGGTGAAGAGCAGGAAGAGAAAACCAACAAACTGTTTCATTTTAAAAGAGTGAGTAATAATAAAATAACAAAAAGTTCCAATAACTCTCCTGTTTAGCCAGGTCTGCAGGTCCCAGGCCTTCCTAACCCACTCCAAAGCATCTGAAGGAACTTCCTGAGCACAAGCACCTCTTTTGTTGGTGGGAATGGGGCGTTCCAAGCAAGCACAAATTCACAAATAGGAAATGACAGGAAGAACTCTGAAAGCATCAAGAATTATGCTGCAAAATTCCTCCAAAATCAGCACAAAAAAGAAAAGGGCAAGAACTGCCATTTGTTTAAAAATGAGAGAAGTGTATGCACAGGAAAATAAAAACATGGCTATTTCAGCTCTAAATGGGTTTCATGTCACAATTTGTACTTATTTTGCTCTTACACTAAACAAATCTGCAGTTTTTCAGGGGTACAACTTAACAGATGAAGCAAAAGCACGCTGGATTCTCTGTTAAATTGTTTTTCTCCTGTGACATCCCAGTGAACTCATCAAAATCCACCACCAGCAAGTGCCTTTACAGTGTTGATTTCAAGCTCAGCAATTTTCATAGACACAGAAGAATGGTTCAGCTTACCGCTCACACAGGTACAAATAACTCTGAGGTCTTGGTTACAAGTTAGTTCCAATCTACACTGTAGGTATAACTTCAACCACAGACCTCCCCAAAACTTTAACCTAGAAGAGAGGAAAGAGATGGCGAGGAAAGACAGGTAAAGTCTCTTAGAATTAAAAGTTTGAAAAGGACACTAATAATAAAATTAAAAAAAATAAAAAATAAAAAATTAAGAAATGCCACAGAGGTAGCTAAAGGTATAAAATTAGGAGGTATCTCAACTGAAAATACTGGGCAGGAAAATCAGCAGCACTGAATTGCTAATTAGAAACAAACTGAATGAAAATATGGAAAGGAGGAGATGGTAGAAGTGAATCACAACGAGAGAGAAAATGTGACTTGAAGGAGAAATGCCTATGGAAGGACATGGCAATGCTAAAACATCAACTGCTGGAAAACCACAGGACTGCCCTAAAGACTTGGCTGAACACTCTGAAGTCTTGATAAGAACATGTTTGCAACTTCTCTCCAAATTACAAAGAGGAGAAATCTCGGTTTTGAATGAAAGCTGAAATTCACAGGCACCTCTTCACTTCCAGACTGCTCCCAAAAATCATCTCAGCATGAGCACCACGAAATGTCACCAAAGCAGGAACAACACCTTGTGTTCTCCAGGCAACATTTCCTTGGGAATCCACCCAAAACCTGACCAAGGTCCACCCAAAACCTGACCAAGGTCCACACCAGACCTGACCAAGGGCACCTGTGCAGGGAGGGTGGGAGAGGAGAGAAAGGGGAGAAGGCAGCATTTACAAACTCCAGCTAAAAACCTGAGTTTTCATTTGGAACTGCAGGCATTGGGCAATTTTGCCACCTCACTGAAGAGAAACAACGATGGAGATGAGTAAAGAAAAGTAATTTAGACAAAGACAGTGAAAGCAACAGGCTCTGGAAATGCAAGAAAAAGAAACAAGGAATTACAGAGAGATTTGGGTAACTCAAGGAAAACACTGAAGGTGTGAAGGCAATGGATGGTTCAAATAAAAAGAAGCTTAATGGTGGGATGAAGGAAGCAACAAAACACAAAATTTTCTTATTTTGGGCCACATAATGGTGTAAGAAAAAGGAAAAGAGGACTTTAAGAGTTCATATGGAGATGAAAAAAGATGAAGGAAAGGGAAAACACTGGCAATTGAAAGGCTCACCTTCGTCTCTCCCTACAAGTGCATGAGATTAAATACTCACCCATCACAAAACCTGTGCAGAATTTGTTCAAAGTGTTATGTTAAAGTGTGAATGACCAAGCCAAGCAAACAGGAGCAGCTCCTTTATGATTTCCCAGGCTAAGGGGAGGCACAGGTCAACAAACAGCAGGAAAAAATCTATTTAGGAAGATGATGTTGCTACAATTGAGCAAAATATGGCTGGGGAGCTCCTTTTAAAAATTTGATATATGAAACTCCACTTCCAAGCTAGAGTTCCATTTCTGAGAATCTCCTCAGCAGACACAGCTATTTTTTAATTCTGGAGGTGAAACTGATGGATTGGTTTGTGAAATCCTCCCCTCTTGCCTCTCCTCCCTAAAATATCCCAGCACACACTCCCAGTGCTTGTTACCTGGAGCAGGCAAATGTTTAATGAGCAACAAGTGGCAGAGATGCAGGGTTTGCACACAAAATCCAGGTAGATCAAATATATTAACACTTAGAAAAATAAAGGAGGATTGAAGAAGCAGGCCTTACACCCCAGTATTTCAGCATTTCCATTTTTCATGGAAGTGTTTCTGTGGTGAAGAAAACACAAAGCACTGACAGGTTCTAACCCCACCCACGAGGTCAGCAGTGTTAAAAGCTGATGTTCTTCCTGGGAGAATTCTTTTTCTAGACAGGAAATTTATTTTATTAGACACTAATGACTATTTTGTTTACAGATTACAAGTGAAAATGTATTTCATACTGAAATCATGAACACAGGTTTGAAGTGTTTGTTTCAAACTCCTCCTTGGGCATAGTTTTTGTAATATCAAGTACAGACTCAAGTATTTCAGAAAAGTAGTATTTAATGGATTCTTCTTTCTTTTGCTGTTTTGTTTTAGGAAACAAAGGCAAGTTCCAGTGAAACTGAGGCGGGAATGAGCATATTTACAAACAATTTTAAAAGCCTAAAAAAAGGAGTCAAGGGTTAGGAAGTCAATTTCAACACTAATTAGATGCCAATTTGCTAATTACACAGAGCAGTCATTCTTCCCTTTGACTATTTCTAAGGAATTATTTTAATTATTGAGGTCAAATTCAAACAACAAAATTAGATAATAAGATGATAATTAATATTGAATGATAATAACAATAATAATGCTACAATGTTTTAATTTAGAGCTGTTGGTTATTCTCTACATCATGAAAATAGATGTCCTCCAATGAATAAAATTCCTTTCTAGCCAGCAGCTGATGTGTAGAGAATACATACATATGCTTGGCATTAAAAAACACAAAACTCGCTTACTCCACTTATTTGAGAAAATAATCCTGGTTTAAGTCTGTTTTTCCTTTCTGGATATGTGTGAACAAACTCTCAATTCTAATTACCCAAATCCCAGAAATGCCATGAAAAAGCAGCTCTGTCCTACACACCCCAAACACAATCCCAATCATCCAGATGCACATTTGCACCCAAACTCTCACCAAAATCCCATTTTTAACAAAAGCAACAACGAATCCTTACCTGAAGTGTGCCTCCCATGATTCTGGGACATCCTCTGGAAAAGATCACTGTTGTGTTCATAATACCTGTAGTCCTCGTGCAGGCGGTCGTTCAGCTGACGTCTCCTCTGGGCATCGTAGAAATGATCGTAGAAATAGCCCCGGGCTCCGGCATCGCCGTTCTCCAGCCCGGGAGCGGCTTCTGCCAGGAAGGACTGCGAGGAGGAGCCGTATTCCCTGGGCACCTCAGCCAAACTCCTGGCCAGGTAGGAAGGTGCGGACAGTCTGTTGCTTTCTCGCCTCATTATCTCGTGAGGCGGCCTCTGCACCGGAGTTCGGAGGAAGCTCTGGTTCCTGGAAACGATTCCATCGCCGCCGGGGGTGTAGGCAGAGGATGCCGAGTCGGGAGGGCAGATATCAGTTCGTCTTGGAATGGTCGGACCGTGGCGGATAAAGGAAGGCATCAGATCTGACAGAGAGCACGGAGGAGAGTGAGAACTCTGCTTATGCAGTATGGGAGCAGCCGCGGTGATTTACACGCTAAAATTGAGGAAATTCATGTGCAGAACCCACTTAAGACACCCCTAATGCCTGTGCAGGTGTGATGGTGCAGCAGAAACCAGCACACCCCACACCAGCAGCGCTCCGGTGCCAGGACAGAGCAGTTCTGCCAGTAAAACTGCAGCTGCAATAAACAAACCAACCCCAAACCCATCAAAAAAAACACACACACAAAAAAGAAACCCAAACCACCCACACTGTGATGTGGCTACATCAGTCAGGGTTTGTATCTATCTATGAGAAGGGTCAAGAAAATCCACATATCCTGGCTACTTCTTCTTTGGGAATGTTGTCCTTACAAACTGGGAATGACAAGATGGTAATGCCCACAGGAATCCGAGACAGAAACAGAATTCACACTGCCCCCACTAAGCCCAAAGTCACAACCTTCAGCCAGAAAAACTGAATGCTGTCATTCTGTACACGTTAAGTTCTCAAATCATCATGGAGATATTTCCCTTTCTCCTTTAAAGTTTCTCTGCCTCCCTCTAGTAAGTAAAACATTCCTCCTCTCCCTACTTTTACTTTCAACATGATAAAAGTAAGTAGTTTCCCTCCATTTAAATCAGTGCCTGCATGGTAACTTTCATTTAGAATGAGGCTATTCCTATCATTAATTGCTTTTTATTAATAAACTCTTACAACTTATGGTTAAAATCTGGTGCAGCCCAGAAGGTGCCAGCAACAAATTTATTTATTTACCTATTGCGTAAACAAACCCATTTCAGTTTGGGGTTGTCTTTCAAAGACCAACAAAACCAAACCTAAGCACACACTTTCTGGGTGTATTTGTGGTGCTGTGTCCAGCCCGAGGAGCACAGGGCTGTGGCATCAGAGCCTCGGGAGGATCCGCGCATCCCAGGTGACCTCACCAGGTTGAGTCATGGATAGGACCTGGAGTATTTGCTTCCGCAGGGATTTTATGCAACTGCCTGGCGGGACAGTTATCTCATTGCACAGTGCGTAGATGGGGAAAAAATCCACTCCGTTCAGGGAAGAGCTGGGTCAGAGGTTCAGGGAATCGCAGCCCGGTTTGGGCTGGAAGGGGCCCCGAAGCTCAGCCAGCTCCAAGCCGTGCCACAGGGACACTTTCCACCACCCCAAACCCCGTCCAACCTCACCTTGCGATCGCTTCTGTTCATTTAAAAACAATGTCTGGAGACTGCCTGAACCCCGGCCTGCTGAAACGGAGGAGCCGGAGACCCAGAAAATGATAAAAAACACAAAACCCACCAAGTTCGGTCACGTTGAGCACCCGGCGGGGCAACGCGTGCAGAGCGCGCTTTGAAACTCGGGCTTTCTTTCAGTTTTAACTTCCCTCCGTCATCTCCCAAAGCTCATAACAGGATATAACACATATTTAAAGGGAAAAACAAGCCCCACGTACACGCACAGGGATAACTCCCCCTCACACCCCGCCAAGGCCGCGTCGCTGCAGGGCCCGCAGGACCCGCATTGCCCGCACACAAAGGCCTCGGGATCGGCCCCCCGGAGCCCCGCGCCGGCGTCCCCCGGCCCCCCTGACACTCACTCCGCAGCAGCGGGCTCGTCTCCTTCTTCACGTACTTCCCCTGCACCTCGCCCGGCTTGGAGAGCTCCGTCCTCGTCTTCTTCCGCGACAGCATCCCACCTCCCGGCCCGCTGCCACCGCCCGCATGCCCGGCGCCGCTCCCCGCTCCGCAGGGCGGGGAGGGGGGGGGTCCGGCCGCCCCCGGGGGCCGGGCCGGGACCAGGAGCGGGGTTAGGATCGGGATCGGGATCGGGCCGGGGGTCGCTGAGGGGACGCGGCGGGCGCGCGGGGCGTTGTGGGAAGGCGGCGGCCGCCGCCCTCCGGGCCGGCCGCGGGGCAGCGCAGGGGAGGGGGCGCGGCCACAGCGCCCCCGCGCGGCGGGGAGGGCGCGGCCCCTCACGGAGCGGCGGGAGCCCGCGGGAACGGAAAGGCGGGAATAACAGAAATCCCGGAATGACAAAAATCCCGGAATTCCAGAAATCCCGGAATAGCGGAGTGACAAAATCACACAGTGACAGTCATAAAATCGCCGAGGTTAGAAAAGACCTCCGAGATCAGCGAGTCCGAGCTGTGCCCGATCCCCATCCTGTCTCCAGCCCAGAGCTCTGAGTGCCACGTCCAGGCCTTCCCTGGGCACCTCCAGGGATGGGCACTGCAAACCTCCCTGACACCCCTTTCTGTGCAAGGAATTTTCCCTAATATTCCATTTAAACCTCCCCTAGCACAGTTTGAGGCCGTTTCTTGTTACATGGGAGCAGAACCCGACCCCCCCCGCTGTCCCCTCCTGCCAGGGACTTGTGCAGAGCCACAAGGACCCCCTGAGCCTCCTTTGCTCCAGGCTGAGCCCCTTCCCAGCTCCCTCAGCAATTCTCCAGCCCCTTCCCAGCTCCCTCAGCAATTCTCCAGCGCCTTCCCAGCTCCCTCAGGAATTCTCCAGCCCCTTCCCAGCTCCCTCAGCAATTCTCCACACCTTTCCCAGCTCTGTTTCCTTCCCTGGACACGCTCCAGCCCCTCGGTGTCCCTTCCATGAGGGGCCCAGAGTTGGACACAGCATTGCTTGACCAGGGAGGATGGACCAGAGACCCCTCCAACCTTTCCCATTCCATGACTCTGTGAAAGGCTTGCAACAAACATTCAATTCTTGTCATACAAAGGTGAGGAGTAGGGATGCAACTTCAGTGGAAAATAAGCCAAGGTGTGTTCACCACCTCTCAGTTTTTACACCTCAATTTCATACTTTTATAATGGAAGAAATTACTTTATCAGAGCTGTCAAACCATCCTTTTTATTATTGTGTCTTTTTATTACCCTTGTTCCATCCTTTTTATTATCCTCATTTCGTTACTTTATTATCCTTATGTCACTTTTATTATCCTTATTTTATTCCTCTTATTATTATCTGCCTTTGATAAATTTGCAGATACTACTTGAAATACTTACAAAATCAATGGGAAGAGAGGTGGCCCCTGGATCTCTGAAGTGTCCAAGGCCAGGTTGGACAGGGCTTGGAACAACCTGGGACAGTGGAAGATGTCCCTGCCAGGGCAGGGGATGAGACTGGATTTGCTTTAGGTCCCTCCAACCCAAATTATTCAATGATTTTCATGTTGGATAAAAAACAAAAGACACAAGTATGCATCATACATTAATGTATTTTTTATGCTCATTATAAATAATGTGTCAGATGCTTCATCTCTCCGTTTTACATGATGTTCTAAGGACAATATATTACACCAGAACAAAACAAACTCAATAGAAAAAAAAATATACATTTGTTTTTCTTTATACAGAAGTCATTTGTCATGAAATGACACCAAACAGGGGACTGAACAGGTAAATGATGGAAAACCTGAGTGACAGAGATGGAATTTGCTGGAATTAAACAGAAAGATTTTACTCTTGATCAATCCAGACTGTTCCCCCCCTGCTGTACCTAGCACATAACCTGGTTAAAATCAAATATGTTACAATCCTTTTTCTTTCCCCAATCAGAATTCAAACAACTCAATTTTCCTTGTATTTAAACTACTACTTGGGGAACGTGCCACAATATAGACTTTTAAATAATTCTAAATTATTTTGTGTGAATTTTGTACACCTGTATTTAGCTTGGGGTCTGTCCCCTTCCAAAACCCCCAACCTGAAATGTCTATGTGCCTTTATTTTCACAGTGATTCATAAAGTTAAGAGTTGAAAACATTTAAAACACCCTTCTGGTATTGAAGTAGTTCATATCTGACATGGCAGGACCTGTTGTAGGAACAAGGCCTAAAAGTTCAGTGATTTTTGACTTCAACAATAACATTAAATACTTTGGTTTTTGCCTATTCTGCATAGGAGACACATTCATGCACAAAACACCCCTAAATGCTTAATAAATTATGTGTTTCTATGCTTCTTTTCAGTAGCCTGGACGTTGTAGAACAGCTGCTTCTCTTCTGAGCTGACACAATGAATTCAAGAGCAACGTGACACCCGTCTGGAAGCAGCTCTGCCTTTCTCTGGGATCCCTCCCTTTGGGAAAGGATTGTCCTGAATTGTCCTGTTGCAAACACAGCCAGTACAGTACAGGAAGGCAAAAGGCACTTCTGAGAATTAATCTGGAGTTTTGCCTCAAAAGTATTTACCAACAGCATGTTTTCCTCCTCCCTCCTCTCTCCTGTAATTGGATTTTTTTTTTGAAGTTTAGTGAAAGAGAACTAGAGCAAGGTAGGGTAGGGGAAGAAAGGGAAAAGCCAAAAGTCCCTTTTCCCTATTTCTGCTTCTCCCTTCCTGGTGCTGTGCTCTAGCAATGTCCATGTTTGATTTATGAAAGCCTGGTAACTACCAGGAGATTAAAAGAATTAGTTAAGTAGTCTCCAGCCTTTAAATTGAGCAACATGAAAGTAATTGCACAATAATTTAAGTGAAACATTCATTCCTTCCTTTTGGACTGGGCACAGACACAAGTAAACCAAGGTCAAGGTATGAAGTAGTCTTAAAATATACTAGATAATATTTTTTTTCCAAATTCAGTTCTGAACCTCATTTCTTTTGTTTCCTGGAATTATTTTGGAACTTTGCTAATTTCCACAGCATGGAAATTCAGGGTGTGCTCAGTTCCCACTTTGCCAACACACAGCCCTGGTACCCACACAGAGATTTATTATATTGTAACTCAGACCACTTGGTGATGAATAGTAAAAGTAGCAAGAAACCATTACTTCAGCTTTTTAAACCCTCAAATTTCTATCAATTTAAGATATTTCCAGTTTGTGAAAACATTTTTGCAGCCTCTGAAAAAATCTGCAAATCCTTGAATTTGGGATGACTCAGAGAAATCTCCACTACATGCATTTTGAAGAGTACAGCAGTGAAATAATTTATGACTCCAATGTGATGCTCTCCCATGATTCTATTTCCATTTCCACTTTGTTGCCTGCACAAAGCAATGGAGGAGGAAGAGGAGGAAGAGGAGGAGGAAAAAGTCATACCCTGTGTCTAGTTCAGACCACAAACCCTCCAAAACTGGTAAGCAACCCCAGAGACACAGGGAACATCCTCTCAGCCACACCACTACACAGTAAAACTCATTTTCCACAGGTTCCTCCACATTGCAGGCAATGTTACCCCAATTTCTGGAGGACTTTTGGCTCATGACAGAATGATCAGCTTGCCAGCAGTCTCTGAGACAAAACCCCTCTTCCTCCCCTTCCTCAGTTACATGCATTTAAAGAGGTCCAGTTTCAAACATTCCACACCCTTCAGCAGGCAGGCTCTCATCCAGCTGCTTCTCTG
The DNA here is from genome assembly GCF_001522545.3 of Parus major. Lineage (NCBI taxonomy): Eukaryota > Metazoa > Chordata > Aves > Passeriformes > Paridae > Parus > Parus major. Next base: position 59,851,342 of record NC_031774.1, on the reverse strand, counting down.
TCTTGAAGGTGTTCCCAAAAAATCTGCATTTCTCCACTGATCCAGGCAGAGGTACCACCTCTCTCATCCCAAACCTTGATGCTCCTCTGCATGTTGGGTAAGGAGCACCAAGGAAATACTCACCCAAATCCAACTTGCTTTATCCTGCTTTCCCTAAGTTGTGTTTATCTCCCTCTGGTGACATTAATACCAACATTGATAGCTGATTTAGGCTGTTATTCCCTGAGTTCTTCATGATTACATTGAATGTGTTTCTTTCACGACCAATGACGACTCAGATTCTGCACAAGGATTAACACAAAAGACAAAGACTTTTCCAAATGATTTCTCAGGTCAGAACAAATGCTGCATTCCTGGCAAAGCTCCACGTTCCTGAGGGTTCCAACAACAGGATCTCACTGACAAAATCATCCAAGTGCCCCTCTTCATTCTTCTGCCAGCTGTTTAATTAATACACTGCACTGCTTGACTGAATTTACAGATCACATAAACAAAACTCCCATCTTTGTTGAGTGACTCTTCCTTGCTTTAACTTATTTCCATATTTAACTTATTTCCACATAAAAAACCAGCAAAGGCCCCTGCAATTCAGACTTGTCTGGCAGCACAGCTTACAAAAAAAAAAGAAAAAGGAAATAATAGTTTTTATTTGCTAGCTGGGAAATTTCTTCAGATAAAATATCACACTTAGTTGGAGGCAGTAGTCTAGTTCTGTATTTTAAATAAACCTCTTTTTTTTTTTTTCTGAGCTCTGCAGAGAAACAGCCATGAAGAACAACCCTGAAGCCTAATGAATAATTGCTTTAGAGAAACCAGAATCAGTTTACAGGACACAGCCCACAGCAGCAAAGTCTTGCCTTCAATAACATTTCTGCTGACAGTGTTGAAGACTTGACCCATCAGCATTTTCTAGGTTTGGAGCAGTAAGTATTTTAGAAAGCTGAAAATATTGTTAAATCTGAGTTTGCTTCAATCTAGATGATCCAGTACAGGAAATTCAGAATTTGGATTTTAAATGGAACACAAGGCATCAAAATAAGTTAACCTAGAAAAATACAAGTTTGGCTTTTTTTACATAGTGATGATTAATTTTAGCAGTTTGGGAACCAAGAAACCTCTCCTTTGGCAGTGTCCAGTTTGGGAACCAGCTCTCTGGGGAGGCATTTGTAACTAAAACTCATTCAGTTAAAAAAAAGGCAACGCAGTGAGAAGCTGAAATATTCCCATTTCAGTAAAGTGCAGGGGGCTGTGCCACAGACCAGCTTTGCTATGACCTGATCTCCGCTGCTGGGCTGAAGGAGGGGGAAGCCAAGTTCTTCACTATCCTGTTGAGGTTGGCAATTTTCTCTTCCAGTAAATAATTTTTCCTCTCTGCAGTTTTCTGCCGCTGCTCCGTCACCTCCAGGGCCTTCAGCAGCTGCGCGTTCTCCACGTAGAGATCCTTGACCATCGCGTCTGCCTTGGTGTTCTTGGAAAGCTGGGATGGGAATGTGACACAGGCACTCAGCAAATGACAAAGAAAAACTCCAAAGAAAGGTGGGGAAAGCAGATGGATGTGTTAATTACAACTCAAATATCAAACCCCATTCCTCTCATTAAAAGCTTTTTAAGAGTTTTAGAGGTCTTAGGCCTGTGAATATTTGGAGACTGGAAAGGTTTTTTAAGGAGATGGGGTTGATAATAGAGGGGTTCAAATTAACTTTGTCAGGTGAGTTCTGCTTTACAGCATTTATCCTCTAAGGATAAATTTAGTGCACAAGAGAATCCACAAGTGATCCCACAGAGATGCCTCCAAAAACCACATCAAACAAAAGATGTGTTTGGGGCAGGAAGCCTCAAAGAAATCAATCTTGATTTTCCCCCCAGGAAATTATTTTTTTCCTCCTTTTTAAAGGAACTTTTCCAGTTAACATCCTCAACTGAAATTTGATTTTTGTTTCTTGATTTAGGAAATTAATGAGTAGTGGATTCAGTCCTCAGTTTGGGGATTTATGAAGTTTTGGGCAAATTATGCTGTAGTTGAGCTCAAAAGCATCAAATAAAACCACTTTTAACTTTATTCTGAACAACAGCTTGGCAGTTTTTACCCACTTAGGGGTTTACAGAAGGAAAGGGGAAGGTTTGAGGAAGTCCAAGAACACTTACTTGTTCTTTCAGCTGATTTACTTTATCTTGGAGAAGCCTCTTCACAAGCCTTAATTTCTGCTCCACATCCATCATCCGCTCTTCCATCATTTTTAGAAGCTGCTCATGACCCCCCTGGAAAGCAACATTGATGTGAAAATCAGTTTAAAACCAGTTCCCATTGTCCAGTCTATTTTGTTTTTCCAGTTTAGAAAAGAAAATAGCTGGCCCTCCACACTTCAGTCTGCTTTAGAGGAAACTAAATTAATAAAACCCTTAATTGAAGCAAAATTTTATGGCAACACTTAAAGGACGCTCTCAGCATGGCACCGGTTTTCCAAGCAAGTTACACTTGAAATTACCAAATCCAGGAAAAATAATATAAAATTCTAAGTTCTGTCTTGTCTGTAACAGAGCTGGATGACTTCCTTTTCTTGTTCTTTGGTGCTGCCAAATTTCTGATGAATGTGGGAAAAAAAATGCCAATTTAATGGTTTTAGAATAAAAATAAGGTGAAGTCGTAAGGTCATGTTTGAAAATAAAACTCCCCCCATGCCAGAGACTACTTGAAATTGAGTAATATCCAAATGAAGTAGGATTCCACACCTCATTTTTTATGTCTTTTTAGATTAGTTTTCATAACCCTAAACTAAAGCATCATAATTCTGTGTCATGAGATTGTTACACCAACACCTGAGGGAAATTTTCCCCAAAAAACTGGAAACATCAGGATTTACAAAAAAACTTGTTTGGATTTAGGAACTTTAGACCCTGACTGCAGGAAAATTGAGGCTTTATTTAAATGCTTGTTTGTTACTCAAATTCTAGGCAGTCATTTGAGGGGATAAGCTTTGAGAAAGCATCAGCTCAAAATAAAACTCCTTCAAACCCAAACCCATCCCAGCTGCAGAGGAGGATAAATGAAAATCTGCTTCAGGTATGGAGTTCCTCATCTAAAACCCCACAAAATGATCCCCTTGAGGGGGCTGATTTAAGCTCACTCAACATTTTATTTGCTGTAGCATCAGAAACTCAAACCTGTGGATGAGGTTATGTGATAATTCATTTTTATGAAAAAGCTTTACATTAGACTCACACAGAAAACAGTTTCACAGTGTGGGTGGAGTGGATATTTTTCTGAATTAATGGAATTTGATTGGAATGCAAAACCCTGGAACTCACTGTTCCACTTCCCATTGGTTGTGAGGGAGCCTTGAGTGAGTAATTGATGTGGAAAAGAAGAATTAGAGAGGTCTCAATACCTGTGATCCCTGGTTTTTTTTTGCCTTAAACCTTCTCACTTCACATTATTTCATGATAAGTCAGCTCAGGCAACAGCTTTAAGGTCATTAAAAATAGGAGAAAAAAGATCTTTACAAGCAAACAGCTGAAATGGTTCATGGCTCCAAGTGGGAAAATCACAGAGGTGTTTTGCTGAACTATTTAAAGTACTAAAATCTTAAATTAATCTAATATTTTGAGACAAAATAAAAACTATAGAATTGTATCCAATAAACAATAATTTTCCCTTTTTACTTTATAGCCACTGCAGTAGAAGATCCCAAATTTTCTTAAATTTTCAGGTACATCTGCTAAAGAAAAGCTGAGTTTGTGTACTCTACTACATCCCCACCACAAATCTTTCCCAGAAGTCCCAATATAACAATATTCATTATCAAAGATAAATATTTTGTTTAAAACTTGTTCATTCTTGAGGTGGAAATTATTGATTTCTAGGAAGAAAAGAGACATTATGCTTAAAAAAAGATTTTATTTTTCATTTACATCCAAAAAAAGTCATCTTTCCCTGTGAAAAAGTTTATACATCTTATACAAAAATGCAGTATAAATACCCCAGATTTTCTTCAAATCTCATATAAAATTAGTACCCTTTGAGAAAAATAGGCTCTTTCCTGTACTGAACAACTGCACATTTTAAATAACATAAATAAAACCAATTTGTAACAAATTAAAAAAGCTTCTGAGCTTTCACAAAATAGTTTCTAGACAAATAAATAAGAAAATAACACTGCAGAGACTTTTTTTGCTGTTTTTTTGACAAGAAAGGGACAAGAAAGGGACAAGAAAGGGACAAGAAAGGGACAAGAAAGGGACAAGAAAGGAAAAGAAATAAAAAGGAAAAGAAATAAAAAGGAAAAGAAATAAAAAGGAAAAGAAATAAAAAGGAAAAGAAATAAAAAGGAAAAGAAATAAAAAGGAAAAG
>NC_031774.1:59845062-59846676 GCF_001522545.3 Parus major | reverse complement strand
AAAAAAGAAAAAAGAAAAGGAATAAAAGGGGGAAAAAAGGGAATTTGATCCTCAATTTTCTCAGCTTATGCCAGTTCTGTGTTTTTGTGTGTTTTTGATGAAAAAGGAATGGGATCAAAAGCAGGCAGAGGTGTCAGAGGTGCCCGATCCTCCGGTAGGAATCTGCATGCACTGCTCGCTGCTCCGGTAGCAAGGCCTAGAGAAAGAAGGGAAGTGGGAATACTTCACCCTGATATTCAGCTTTTTCTTCAAAATACATTCACTTCAAGCAAAAAACAAAAAAAAAATCACCAATACAAGCAAAGCAAGCAACACAGGACAAAAAAAAATAAAATATACACACAAGGAGAAAAAACCATGCGGAATATCTTGTATTTTCTGTCTGTAAATATGATTATTAGCATTAAATGGACACAGCTGGGAGGCTGAGGGGGTATTTTTTACATCTAAAGACTCTCATCTATGGTTTTTAAAAGATTAGTGGTAGCAATTAAGTCAGCAAAGTTTTTTTAGAGGAAATCCTCCTCTCTTTCTCTCATTAAAAATCTCATATATAACATAAAAATTTATATAATATATACAAAACAGCACAGATTGACAAGAATTTGGGGAAAATGTAGCCAAATTGGCTCTTCTCTGAAAAACTTTGCATTTCCATCTCAAACTTTGTTGTTTTTCCCTCAGAGTGAACGAGCAGCTGGTCAGAGGTGATATGAAATTTGAAATAGAGCTGTGCAAAGGGGGAATTGAGCAACTCAAATATTAATCAGAAATATTAATCAATATTTGCCATTTCCATGGGCAAACTTTGGGAAATGTTGGGTAATTAACTGAATTTAGTTATTGAGAAAGGGGATATGAGATAATCACAGCAGAAACAGTCACTGGGAATTCAGAAAAATCCAGACAGGTTAACAGAGTAGAAACAGCTCAGGAATTATAATTTTAGTGAAATTCAAACATGTAACAGCAGCCTTTGGATGAAAATAACTGTAAAATGAATGAAAAACCACAAACAGGGATTAAAAAGCAACAAAAACTGCAAAGCAGGATAAACACAAAATAATTCCATTAAAAAAAAAATAAAATAAAAGGAAAAAAAAGTTTGGAAACCTCATTATCCAGGATCTAATCAAGCTGCAAAATGCAAAGCAGCAGAACTAAATGAATTAATTTTAGAAAGCATGGAGATAACCTGACCTTGTACTCACTGGAAAGATGATGGAGAGGGATTAGGATGGAAGTTTTCAGGGTGCTAAAGGGGACATTAAAAGGGACATGAGCTCAACTAAATGTTAAAAATCTTAAAAATCAGGATGGCAGAGAAAAATCAACAGATTCAAGCAGGAGGTGCTTATAAGAAGCAGTGGAGACAAATCTGGCTTTGTTTATAACTGCAGGTTTTTAATAATGATTTAGCAAGTTGTGGAACGGAAAAGGGGTGTTATAAATCAGAATATCCACTCATTTTGAGGAGAAAAAATGGAAAAAAAATAGAAAAAGTGGAGGGAAAATTGGAAAAAAATTGGAGAAAAAATTGGAGAAAAAATTGGAGAAAAAATTGGAGAAAAAATTGGAGAAAAAATTGGAGAAAAAATTGGAGAAAAAATTGGA
>NC_031774.1:59843229-59844253 GCF_001522545.3 Parus major | reverse complement strand
TGGAGAAAAAATTGGAGAAAAAATTGGAGAAAAAATGGAAAGGATTAAGTTCATTACTGCATTGACAGTAAATATTTGCAAAGTCTAAGTATTTTTAAATTGACCAAGCTTTTCCAGGAAATGCAGGAGTGATTCAGCTCTAGAACTGCAAGTTCCAGGATGGGACTCGTTTGCAGATTGTTCCAAAATCTGAATTACAAACTCATCACTCCCAATGCAATCCCAGCACATTCATTTGCAGCTTGGATTGATTTTTTAATTAAACTGCACATTTTGCTCCCCCTGCTGTGGGACCATCAGCCTGTGGTGATGCACTTTTGAAAAGGAACCTTACAATCAATTTATGATTTCTACTTAACCTGAAATTATTTTGCTTTTATTTTTTCTTAAGAAACACTTTGATTTTATGCCTTTCTTTAAAAAAAGTTTTACTCCAAGTTTTGGATACTTTAAAATCTGATTACTGCCCTTTACTTTCTCCATAAAACCTGTTTTTCTGGAATACCTATTGCCATATTCAGAGATTTTTGAGCTTCAAAGTCTTGGTATAATTATTATTATTAATATTATTTTAAGGTATAACTACAATCTAAATTTAAAATATAAGAAGTGTGTTTTTTTCTTGTTACCAGATGAATAAATAGCTAATAGTATTTTGCCTAATCTAAATATAAATCTAAAGAAATATCTAATCTAAAATAGGTAAAATAGCAAATATTCATTTAGGTTATTTAGAACTTTATATTTTCTCATAAGACAGAGTTGTAATATTATTTTAAGTCCTTATTTGGCCTGAGCCAAAACTTTAGAGACTTAGAAATCCAATTACTTTTTGAAGAAAAATATAAACATAAATATAAGCATATATATATAAATAGAAATAAAATAATTTGCAATTAATTATTAAATATTAAATGAATAATGAAATATAGAATTAACTAAAAATATAATACATGAAACCAATTATTAAAAGTATCAAATTATTAAATAATTATAATTAGTATAAATTAAATATAAATTTATA
>NC_031774.1:59819955-59842519 GCF_001522545.3 Parus major | reverse complement strand
AAAAAAAAAACCTTATAAACACTTACTGCACATGGAGCAGGAGGAGAAAAGCCAGTTAAATGTGGATGGGAGTGGTTTGATCTCAAAAAACAAAATTAAGAAGATTTCAGAATGAAGCTCAGGCTAACCATGCTAAACAGAATTTTTTGCACATACCCTTGGCTGGCATGAAGTTTAATTTTTGAACTGGCATAAACAGAGAACGGATCTCACCAGAATTTTTTAAAAAAAACAGACAAAAACCACCAAAAAAAATCCAAATAATTCAAATTTTTCCCTTTTCAGCCTTACCTGCTGCATGTTTGTTGCCGAGGGTCTGCTCTCGAGCTCTTCCTGGAGGTGCTGACTCCTCCTCTCTGCCTGCAGCAGCTGCTGTTGGAGCTGCAGGAATTGTTCCCTGGGCACCATGGCACAGCCTGGCAGCTGGGAGCTCTGGCTATGCATCCCCCCGGACTGGAGCATCTGGGGAAGGGAAAAAAGAGAAATCAATCCCAAAATCCAAACTAGAAAACCCCAAAATTCAAAAGATTCAATGATGCCAGGGTGGGTCTGTGAGAAGCTCTCAGATTTCTTGTGTGTGAGAGAAACGAGCCTGGGCTCGGTGATAGAAGGTGAAAAAAAATGGAATTTCACACAAGAGTCATCATTTCAGGCCTGAACTATAAAAGTCACTGAGTTTTTGGTGAATTCCTAACAAAGTTTAGTTGGGGAGCTTCAAGTAGCAATAATTTCCCATCTCATTTCCTGATATTAGTTGTGGTGATTATTTCTCATCTTTAGGATGGAGAGGGAACATTTATCTCTGATATTATATACAGAATTCAGTATTCAGATATTTCCTAATGTTCATTCCTAACTGTGGAGCTAACAGCCACATGAAATAATTTAGAATTTCTCCAGACTAAAGTAAAACCCAGGTAAATAACTCACAGTTGGAAGAGTTAATTAAACTAAAAAGGACCAGAACTGGACATTAAAAAAATCCCTGATGGTTCACACAAACTCATTTGCAATTTGTGTAGCATTAATAATTTCTTCCCATAAAGATCCTGTTGCCTTAAAACCATTTCTCTGTTCCCTTAGGAAAAGGTGTGTAATATCATCTTGGGGATTTTAATTTCCCTTCCACAACTGGCAAAATTATCAATTTGGGTAATATTTCAGTTATTGACTTCATCTCACACTGTAAATATTTTTCACAATGGTGCAGTTCTTCTGGCCCTGTTATCATCCCTATCTCTGCTGGTCCAGGTGAACAGAAACCAGGTTTATAAATACTTCAAAATAAAACTATTTGTACTTTTTAAAGCTATTCTGGGACTCTCTTTGTCTGTAAAAGAACTGTTCTTTTCCTGACAATATAAACAGTGAAAATAATGAGCTTTTGGTGCAATTTCCTTCAGGGTTCCTGTCATGTTGTGAAGCACACGAGTAACTAATGAGGAAACAGTCAATTAGTGTTAACAGCATCTTGGAAATAAAATACTAATGAAACAACAATGAGAAGAAGATAACCCTGCTGTATTCATCTGTGGAAGAAAATGGAACAACCACGAGCTTGCTAAACTATCAGGATGATGCCAAGTGGGATCAGAAATTAATTAATTTAAGGAAATATTGGACAGTCTGGTGGAAAAGCATGCAGGCACCAGAGGTAAATATGCAAACACCTTCAAGCCTTGCAGTCAGTGGGGGAGCAGGAAGCCACTTTTCATTCTCTCACTTCCAATTTTAATTCTTTTGGAAGCAACAGGGTGATTTCTCTCCATTTTTATGGCAACCCCCCTTAGGAACACGCAGCTCCTTGGGATACAGAACCACACTTTAACCACACAGAACCTGGGGCTGCTGTCCAAAATTGACATTGAAATGAATAGTGGCTTCTTTACTTTAGAGATGCATGGAATAAAAAGAAAATAAATCCATAAAAAAATTAAAATTAAAAATAAAGGAATGTTTTCTCCATGCTGTGGGGGGATACATTAAAAATTATTGCTCTACCTTCACACACTATTTCAGAGAGAGAACTGCCCCCTTCTCTGCTACTTCCAACCACTGAGTTCTAGCCAGGTTAGCCATGGACAAAAGGAGAACAGGCACAAAAGAGAGAGTTAGAAATCACAAATCACTGAGTGAATCTTGTACACACCTGCTGGGAAAGGGTTACCAGGAGGAACAAAATCCTGCCTGTTTGAAATACACATTTCAGGAGAAAATGCAATCCCAGGCTTGGTGTTTATGAGTTTAATTGTTTGGTATTTTCCTATAGCTTAATTAAGACTATAGAAATAAATTCACAGGGAATATAAACAGTCTTTTCATTAACTTGTCAAAATCTCATATTGCCTAATTAGGTTTTTACAATTTTATTACTAATTACATGAGATTTTTAGCCTAATGGCTCCCATTTGATGGAAAACATGAAGCCATTTTTAAAGTGCTATAGAAGGCTCAACTAAAATATGCTTTCACTTATGGAACAAGTAAAAATGGTAGTTTTTTTGATTTTTTTACTTTAATTTTATTATTTTTTTAATATTTTGCTTTCAACTCAAATCCAGGACATCAAATTTAGGCAAGACTACTGAGAGAGACCTTGGAAGTCTGGGCTGACCTTATGGGGCACACTAAACACAATTAAGTTGCCCATTCCTATAACCAAAGACTCCTAAATTTTGATATCCAGCATGATCCATCCCCAGCAGAACTTTTACAGCAGCTTTTGGAAGAATCTCCACTGAAGTTTTCCCTCATGCCTTTAAATTAACAGTAAGCTGTGTAAATTGATTTTTTTATCATGATTTAGATTAATATTAAGCTTAAATTCAGCAAATTATTCAGAAGAAATAAGAATAGGTTTCTACACTAAGAGCAGCATCACACAAATATCAGTTAGGAAATTTGAGGCAACATGTTTTAGGAAGGAAGAGGGAAGTGTCAGCCTTGCCTCAAGTACAGAAATTTCTTTGCTATTTGATTTTATATCTGAAGTATTTGAATTATGACTAAACAAAAAACATGCTTCAGAGAGCAGGATGTTTGCCACACAACTTGGTCATGAAAGATGAGTTAAACTTCAGGAGAGGTTAATTCTTCTAGTTTCAATTTCAATTAGTTTTCTCTGTTTCTACACATCCATAAGTTGTTTCTAAATAAAATAAATTCAGTAAAATCATGCTAAAAGCCCACAGTCAACAGTGATTGAAAAGTACCTCCATTAACTGATCATCCAGCTTGACTTGCTTTTTTCTCAGCCCTTCATTTTCAGAGCTGGTTTCCAGTTCACGCTCAAGAGAATTCATCTGACTGATCTATAAAGAAAATAAATCCATAAAACAAAAATTAAAAAAATAAAGGAATGCTTTCTCCATGCTGTGGGGGATACATTAAAAATTACAGCTCTACCTTCACACACACAGAAACTTTCTAAAGTTTCTTTAGAAAAGCAGCAATTTCTCATTTTTTCTGGTTTTTTCCCCCCTCATGAACCACTGAATACCAAGACAAGCCTAAAAACAATTGTACAAGTGCTTTGCTACAAGAGCTGTCTCACAGCAGATGCACAGAGCCCTGTCAGCTCCTTCAGACACAGATTTGTGAGAGACCAAGAGCACAAAACTCAGAGCAGAAGAAGAAAGTTCCAGCTTCTCCCTGGAGCTTCTGAGAGATGCAAACTGCTGCACTGATTTATGTGTTTACACCCCAAAACTCACCTTCCTGTTTGCAGATGACAGCTCCTTCTGGAGCTGTTCACACTCTCTCTTCAAGCTCAGCTTCTCCTGCTCTATGGCTTTGACAATCCCTGACTGGCTTTGATGCTTTTGGTGTTTTAGGGAAAGGATTGTGGATTCCAGCTGTCGGATCTGAGGGGGATCAGAGATGAACAAATGTGAAAAGATGTTCTGGGTAATTCCACTTCATCTAAAATACCAGCTGATTTTGGACTCAGAATCCCAGGTTTAGGTTGGAAAGGACCTTAAATCCCATCCCATCCCACCCCTGCCATGTCAGGAACACCTTCCACTATCCCAGGTTGCTCCAAGCCTCATCCAACCTGGCCTTGGACATTTCCAGGGATCCAGGGGCAGCCACAGCTGCTCTGGGCACTCTGGGGTATTTCTGACATATTTGCTTTGATACTTTGGCCTTTTTTCCCTTCATCCTTCCCATAATCCACTTAATGCTGTGAGCCAAGAAATTGCACAAGAAAAACGTTAGGAATATCAAGAATCGTCTCATTCTCTGGAGATGCTCAGCACCTGCCTGGACTGTGACCTACACAAAGTGACCTCCAGAGCTCCCAACCCAGCTCTCCTGTCATCTGCCAGCTTGCCCAGGTTACCTTTTCCCTGGAGTGAGCCAGGTCTGTTTTAGTGCTCTGCACTTCCCTCTGCAGCCTCTCGTTCTCCTGCCTGAGCAGCCTCTGCTCCTGCTCCGCCGGCTGCTCCAGCTCATCCCAGTGGGTCAGCCCCCGCTGGTCCTGCAGCCCTGAGGGAGGCACAGCCACTTCCAGAACCCGGTTCTTAAGACAGACAGAATTGCAGGGTTAGGCCTTCAACAAAGAAGCAGACATTTGCTCTGTTCAGGTGGGTTTTAGGTGGATTTTCAGCAAGTGCAGGCTCCAAAGTCACAGCATTCCCATCTCCCAGCCCACTCGCTGTTTTCCCTTAAGAAATCCAACGTGCAAACCCCAAATGCTTCCCCCTCTACTAAAATCACAGAGAATAGCTGTGTGCACAAGGAGTTCACAGAGTTCAGCAACACAAAAAAAAGCCATTTTTGCTCTCTTTAGAGCCAAATTGAACTCAGTATTATATATTATGCACTAATAGCTGTAATTTAGCTCTTGTTGTAGGATTCTGAAACAGCCTCTTTTCCACGTGGACATTAAATATTCCTTAATTACATGGCAAACAAGCCAAATTAGTAACTGAATTCATAATAGCAACCCCAAGACTGCTGTCTGCAACCTCCTTCAGTTACAAATCCTCATTAGCTGAGAGGCTGGTATAATTCTGTACCTTTCAAACCCAAGTTGCACTGAAAATCAGATCCTCTCTCAATGACTGGTTTAATTTTTATAGTTGAGAGGTGTTAATTAATACATTGTCCACAGATTTGGGGGAGGAGTTTATTGGCAAAAGGTTTCTTTTAATGAAGAATAGAGACTCAGGAGAGGGACTGACGTCCAACACTTAAAATAAAGCTCCCAAAAATCAGCTTAAAACCTGCAACATGATATCCAATATACAATTCCAGCTACCTGCTGAGATCCACGAAGCCCTTTACCTTTTCACTGGTGCTCTGCAGCTGTTTGTGCAATGCCATCACTTCTTGTTTCAGAGTTTCCTTCTCCTGCTGTGTCACCTGCAGGTCGGATTTCAGCCTGGACATTTGGAGGTTGGTGCTCTGCAGAGTTTCACTGAGGCTCTGAACCTGTAAAAGAGCAGGAGCACAGCTTCGGCTTTTGCTGGACCAAGATTCCCTGTGTGCATCAGGTTTCTCAGGTATTTAGGACCTCTGATGGAAGGAGTGAAGTTAAAATGTTGATTTCTCCCTTTGGAAGTGTTAAATTGAATTTATTGCTCTCTACAACTCCCTGACAGGAAGGTGGAGCTGAAGGGGGTCAGGCTCTGCTCCCAGGGAACAAGGGACAGGATGAGGAAACAGCCTCAGGGTGTGTCAGAGGAGGTTTAGAAGGGACAGTAGGGAAAATTTCCTCATGGGAAAGGTTTTTGAGCATTGGCACAGCTGCCCAGGGCAGTGGTGCAGTCCCCATAACCCCTGAAGGGATTTAAAATCCATGGTGGATGTGGCACCTGGGGACACAGATCAGTGGTGGCCTTGGCAGTGCTGGGGAATGGTTGGAGTCAACCTCAGAGGGTTTTTCTATCCTTAAAACTCTATAATTCCATAAAATTTTCCAACTTTCAGTTCCAAGCTCGCAGCCTCCCACTTTGACTAGAGCCACAATGCTGCACTCACCAGAAACATCTTCCAGCCCTGAGCATTTACTGTGATATGCTGGAAAGAAGCTTTCCCTTGAATTGTTTACTCTCCAGGAATTAAATTATTAAATTATTAATATTAAATTATTAAATATTAAATTATTTAAACTCCAGGAATGCTCAGCCAAGCAGGGAACCACTTGATCCCCCATTCCTGGGGAAGGATGAGCCTGCACCAGGACAGAGGAGCAGCAGCAGAGTCTCTGCAGCATTTTGGGAATCACCAGGAAGAGGGAATTGGCAAAAGTAAGTTGGCTGCAGAGAGAAAAATCCCTCACTGTGTTTAACAAGCTTCCTGTTGTCCTTCAAGAACATCACTCTGAAAGCCCCTCAAAGCCATTCTCAGCTGCATGGCATCAGGAGGGGGCTTTCATGAGAAAAAGCACTGCAAGAGACAATCAAAGTGCTTTTATCCAGGGTTGTAACATCAATCAGGGTTTCCTACCTTGTCCTGGGAGAGGCTGAGCTGTGCTTTCAGTGCCTGGCTCTGCTGCTCCCAGGATTTCTGCTCCTGCTCCAAGCTGCTGATGGCACTCTCCAAGCAGCTGACCTGAGCTACCTGCAATGAGATTACATCAGGAATCCTCAACTCAGGAAATTTTCCTTGACTCAATTTGACTTCAAGGGTTGCCCTGGAGGGAGTTAAAGCTAAGGAAGGAAGGAAGGAAAATGCAAGAAAGCAAAAAGCCCCTCAGCTCCCTGAATTTCCACACAGTGGGGTTATTATTTACAGTGTGCAGTCTGCTCTACTCCAGTTCAGAATTACAGTAGGATAGAGATGCAATAAAACTCCAAGAACACTGTCTTCCTTGTCCTGCTGCAGTATTTATATCCAGGCCTCTCCTCCTTGCAATGTTTGGAATTTTCTACATAATCAAATTACAGTAAAGCTGTGCTCCAGGATTGAAACTTTCCTAAGACCAGCTAAGAGGAAAAATCCAGGCAGTGGATAAATTAAGCCTTTATCTGGCTTGAGGGTGAGGAAAACACCATCCAAGGAAGTTTTACAAGTTTTGGTGATACAGATAATGATTCAGGAATTTTAACAGCACATAATGATGTGGATTTACAGTTCTTTCTTACCTTATCAATACATCTGTTCAGTTCCTCACTCAGGGCTTCTTTCTCTTTCTGCAGCTTTTCATTTTTAGTGATTAAACTTGAAACTTCATTTTGAAGGTCAGCGAGATCAGGACATCTGGGCAGCTGTGGGAAACAAACCCCTCACAGCTGCATTTCTGTGCTGTCACAGGATTTGGCATGAAAATCATGGGATGCCCAAATGGTTTGGGTTGGAAGGGACCTTTAAAGGTCACCAAATTCCAATCCCTCTGGAATAAGGCAGGGACATCTTCCACTATCCCAGTTTGCTCCAAGCTGTCCTTCCAGGGATCCAGGAATGGCCACAAATTCTTGGAGCAGCCTTTGCCAGGGCCTCACCACCCTTGCAGGGAGGGATTCTTCCAGAATATCCCATCTAAATCACTGTGCTAAAACACAGGGAGGGAAAACCACTGCACTGCTGACTTCCAATCCTTTTCCCAAGTGACCCAGTGCTTTATCCTTGATGCTTTTCCTCATTCCATCTCCTGCCTGTAATTACACTCCAGCCACAATCCACTCCTTTCTGAATAGGCCTCAGCTGCTTTTGCTTTTTAACACCATTATCTACCCTGAGCACTGGGTGCCTCAACTGAGTGTTTTACACTCTACAGAAAATGACTTTGTGGAGCCCTAATCAGGGAACTGACTCATTTGAAGCCTTCATTATTATCTGTGTTTATTAGCATATATTTACAGCCAATTGAACTGTGCTTGTACAGGAGATAACTGAGCCCTCCAGGAAATTATCCTCAGATGTTGTGAGACTCTGATATCTCCAGATGGGTTTAGAAACAGGAATTCTCCCTGACAGGACAAGCTGGAAGAGCTCACTCCTTAAATAAATCCTAATTTGGAGCTAAAATGGGTTATCTCCAGTTACCCAGGGAAATGTTCTCCTGTCAATCCCATTTGCCCTGTCCATTCCTTAATTAGAGCTTTAAATCTTTATCTTGACCAACTCTTCTGGCAAAGTCGAAGTGAACCCAACCTTATTTGAAGAATTGTGCCTTGCACCTGGAAACTGTTTCAAGAGGAGTTACATTCCCTTACTTTTATGATCTCTCTTTAAAGAAATTAACAATTTCCACCCATTAATTTTCATCCATTAAGAGATGGTGAAAATTAATCCAATCTATCCCAGGTTGTTCCAAACCCACCCAGCCTGGCCTTGGACACTTCCAGGGATCCAGGGACAGCCACAACTCCTCTTTGCAACAGGATTCCATACCTGTTTTGTCTTCTCCAGCTCCTGCTTCAGGATGTGGTTCTCCTGCTCCAGGAGATGAGCTTGAACCTTCATTTTTGACACCTCCACCTCCAAAGACGACACCATATTTGACGACTGCACAAAAATAAAAAGGCTCAGATTTCAGTTTAGGAGACTCACAGAGCACCAAAGTTTAAAAGCAGAGGATGCTGCAGCCACTGGATGGGGATGAGATGGCACTGGATGAATAACAGCCATGCTGGAGAGTGCAGGGAAATATCTGGCATCACTAAGCTGTGGTTTCAAGACAAACTTTTTTCCCTCCTGGCTTTTGGCTGCTGCTGTGGTTAAGCCAGCACTTAACAAAGCTCAGCTCTGAAATCCCACACACATCCCAGGACAGAGATGCCAATTCCCAAGCCCCTGAGGTCCAACTGTCCTCCCAAATCCTGTACCTCTATTTTGGAGTTTTCCAGTTCCTCTTTCAGCAGCAGCCTCTCCTTTTCCCATTCTTCCAGGGTACACTTCCCCTCTTCCCTTTCCTTTTGCTTGAGCACCCTGGCCAGCTGTTGATTGAGATCCTGCACATCTGCTTGGTTTTTGGAGTTCCTCTGGCTGAGTTCTGTATTTTCAGAGTCCAGCTGTTGGTTCCTGGTCTTCAGATCCGCCACCTGAGTGGGGACAGCATAGATTTTACACTGGCAATGAGACTTTGGATATCTCCTTTCTATTAAGGTGATTAAAGATCTGACAACTCTCACCCTGACAGTGACTCCAACCAAATAATTTGTCATAATTAGCCTTGATTAGATCAGTCATATCAGTCACCCAACACAGCACACTTTGCCATGCTGGTGTGGATTTTGAGGGTCATCCTAATAGATGATTCTGAGCAAGTATTTTCCTGAGCAATACCAAGATGAAATGGATGGGAAATGCAATTAAGTTTTCTATTTCACCCATTATAACAAGCCATCCCTAAAATAAATACATTGGATACAACTGGCAGCATTCCTAGACCAAGCCAGCTGGGAAATGAGTAGAGGTTGCATCACAATCTCTATTTCCCATGAGCTACTGCAGAGAATCACATAAAAACTACACAACAAAAGATTTAAACTTTGCATTTCTACCAAATGAACTTTCCAAGTTGGCTGTGGAAAGTGCTCTCAAGCCTGTAAGCTGGACAATTACAGCTTTTGTCTTATGAGCTGGTCAAGCAATGCCTCAAATTAATCTCAGAGGCAATAAAACATTTATGAAAATGTCTACACTTATAAAATGCTCCTTCTCTGCTGCCTTTGTGACTGTCCCAAGGAACAGCTTTGACCCAGTGATGATTTCTACAGAGAAAGTTCTGGGCTCAGGCCACACACCTGCTTTTTCAGGTTGTCAACCATTTTCTGCACAGCCACTTTCTCTTTTCTCACAGCCTCTATCTTCTGCCTGTGGAAAAATGAAAGCTCATTAACACTAAAATCAATTAGCAATATACACAACTGCAAGATTGCACAGGAGGACATCACCTTCAATTTGTGCCAGGGGAGGTTTAGATTGGATATTAGGGAAGATTTCTTTACTGCCCAGGTCAGTGAAGGGCTGGAGGGATTTAAAATCCATGGTGGATGTGGCACTTGGGGACACAGGTCAGTGGTGGCCCTGGCAGTGCTGGGGAATGGCTGGACTTGATGATCTTGGAGGTCTTTTCCAACCTTAATGATTCCAAAAATGAGTTGGTTTTTCTTTTAACACCACCAGAAATGGTAATTGTGAGTATTTCTTTATTTATTGCTCAGCATCCCTGTTCTGCAACAACCTGGCAAGTGCTCAGCTTCTCAAGGTGACCCCAGTGGGTCTTTCCTAGAGGGGAAGGATAATCCCAGGATCATGGATGGTTCTGCACTTTCCAAAGACCCAACCACTGGAATAATCTGTCGGATGAGCCTCTCCCTGCCTTTACTGAAGCACAAATAATTGCATCAGCTCAGCTCCTGTGCTCCTGTGTGTTACTGGGTCACCTCAATGCCTGCAGCTAAACCCCTGCCTGGCTCTGGGGATGGGCAGAACAAGCTGGGGAAGGGAAGAGGATGAGGAATAAACCTGTCAACCTGCTGGATTTCCAACAGCACCATGAAATAACCCCATTTTGGATCTGTACAGCACCTAACGCACGAAGGAGCTCGGAGAGAAGGGATGAACCCTTCTCTGAGCCACAGCAACAGCCTGAAGGCATCACAGGGTACATTCCCCATGGAATTCTCACCTCATCTCTTCCCTGGATCCATTCAGCTCCTGCAGTTTCAGGCTGGAAGCACTCCCTTCCTCATTTAATAAAGTCACTTCGTTTTTCAGGACAGCGTTTTCCTCGCGGAGCTTCTCGGCCTCGCACCTGTGGCAGAGACAGGAGACAAGTGAGAACAGTTCCTCCAGGACACCTGGAGAGGGGAAAAGAGCTACCTGTAATGCTTCAAAAACAAAGCTACAATTGCCTTGTTTTATGTGTAAATGGTGTATTTCTATTTTACATTCATTCAGCAGGAGCACTCCTCGAGTTTGTTCAAAAAACCCCCAAATTTTTACAACAAACTTCAAAAAAAACCCCAACCAACAACTGGGCTTTTGGGGCATGTTTTTGAGCAGCTAAAATGAGTTAAAATCTAAAGCTTCACACTAATAGTCTATATATATTTCAGTCCTCAAGCTACAAATAACAACTGAACACCACAATATGCAGATTGCCAGGAGAGTGAGCTGTTCCCCCAGCTGGAATTCAGAATTCTGGGAACAGCACAGTTGGAAAGTGCCTTTTTTGTCCTCAGGAGACTGCACAGAAATAACTTAGCCATGATGGGACACCTGAAAGAACAATTTCCTGCAGGAAGCTGGTGCTGAACAATAATTAAGCCACTTGTAGCCATTTTATCCATTAGAAAAAAAAAAGAAAAAAAAAGAAAATACATCCTTGCCAGAATACAGCAGTTAAAAATATGGAGGTAAAACCTATGATAAATATAATATAATGAATATATGCTTTATAATTGTATTTACCATATAATTCTCTAATATTAACTTAAATACTGAGAAAAACAGAAGAGCACTTTCAGCATTTCAAAATACCATGATTCTACTGAAATACTGAGTGGAAAAACAGGAGCAATTTTAGCCTTGTGAGCAACATCCAGCTCTAGAAGGGAACAAACTGAGTGAAGTGAATATTAGTAAAAGCTACAAAGCGCTCTGGAAGTGTTACCATGGATTTTGGACATGGAAATACAAATGGGTTTGTGCTGGAGGACGAGCTACACACGGTGACGGTGACAATCCACAGACAGGACAGCTGGCAGGTGCTGGCAGGAGGAGTAAGTCACACACAGTTATTTATTCCAGTGGTCTTTATATCCAGGATTAGAGGAGTTAGGAGTCCACAGCACTGTCTGCTACTCAGAGTTAAATCAGAATTAAAACTACGGTGGTTAAAGGAGCAGCCACGGCAGCGCTGGGTTAGTGGCGAAGGTCGCGTTACGTTACCTCAGCAGGTCAACCTTGTGCTGCAGCTCGGTGCACGTGCTCTGCAAGCCCTGTGTCACTGCCTTCCTCTCCTCTGCATCACCCAGAGCTTCCTCCTTCACCTGGGGCTTGGGCTCCTCCATTCCCGCTCTTCCCGCTTGCGGCGCGGCGCTGCGGCTTTGGGAATTCTTGTCCCGCTGGCCCGTCCATGCAGTGGGACGCTCTTCCAGCTTCCCACCTCTTGTGGTGGGCACATCCACATTTCCTTGAGTGTCTTGTTCTTGGACATCTTCCAACTCTTTAACATCTTCCAATTCTTTAACTTCCACGAGAAATTTGGCGTTTTCCTCTTCAAACTTGACGCTTTCCGCCTCACTCTCTTCTTGCTCGCGACGAAGCCTTCTCAGCCTACGCAGGTTGTCTTCCAGCACTTCATTTTTCTCAATTAACTGCATCACTTCAGCTTTCAGATCCTCATTTTCTACCTGGATTTCTTCTTGCAGCAACAGAAGTTCAGCCTGTGCCATGGACCTGTCTTCCAACTCTTCCATCCTTTTCCAAAGTTGAGCTATTACGCTCCTCAGGTCACCATTTGCTGCCCCAGGAGAGTGATCCAGCAGGAGAGAGGCTTCGCTCGTTTCTTCAGCCCTCTCCAGCTCCACCTCCATCTTCAAGCCTTCAGACACAAACCCTTTATTTTTGGGAGCTATTCTGTGATTTAGCAGATGAACCTTCTGCTGGTTGACATCGCTGGGCAGCGTTTTTGGCCTGGGAACTTCCTCCAGATCTCTCTTTTTTGGCGGCAGAGGCACCCAAGAAAGGTTCTGGTCACAATCCTGGTGGTCATCAGCATCCAGAGCTGCTTGACTTGCCTGGATCCAACACCCCTGTGCCTCAGGGCAGCCGCCAGCTCTGGATTTCACACATCCCTCCTCCAAATCCCAATCCATCTCCGACATCTCTTCCACGTCTGTAGCACCAGCCTCCAGAGGTGGAAGGACATTGAAATCTGCCCCCAAAGCTACATCTTGACAATCACTGGGCAGCCCTTCAAAACTGGCATCTATTTCCTCTGGTTCTGAGCCAGGGTGGGAGCAGCTGGGGCCGGGAGGCTGCGGAAGCTCCTGCTCTGCTGCTTCCAGCCGGTGCCGCAGCCTCAGGATCTGGGCAGCCATCCTGACGTTCTCCTTCACCGCCTGCTCGTGCACCTTCTGCAGGTTTTGGAGAACATCCCCTTCATCTCCCAGAGGAGCTGCACCAGGAAAAGCAGCGATCTGGCTCTTAGCTTTTGCATACTCACTCTCCAGCACCCTGTAATGGCTCTGCAGGGCGGAAAAACTCCGCGTTTCCCACTGCAATTTCCGTATTTTCCCTCGGAGGTCTGAGATTTCCAAACCCATCTCAGCCTTTTCTGTCTCTGCTCTTTCACAAATGTCTCTGTTTAAACTCTCCAAAGCAAGAAGTTTGGAATTGAGCTCTTCTTTCTCTCGCTTATACTCACTGTCCAGTCTCTCCAGCTTTTCCCTAACCAGTTTCCCATTTTGCTCCACTGCAGATCTGTGTTCATCTTTCTCCTTTAGCTCTTTTTCATGGTCACTTTGGAGCTGGTTTATTTTCTCATTCATCTTTTCCTCCTGCTCCTGGGCAGCACTCCTCAGCTCTCGCAGCTCCTTCTCCAGCTGCTCCCTCTCACACACCAACTTGTTCACTTCTTCCTTGAAATTTTTCTCCAGGAGATCCTTCTCCCGGCTCAGGGCAGAAGAAACAGCCTTCTCACTTGCCAAGCTTTCCTTCAGCTGCTCGTGGGCTTCAGCCACCTCCTGAGCAATTTCATCCCTTTCAAACTCCCACTGGGATTTCTCCTCTCTTTGCTGCTCAGCGAGTTCCTGCAGCTCTCGCTGGTAACGTCCTTCCAGACTCTGGAGGGTTTCTTCATATTTATTCACAAGTGTTTGTGTGTCCACAGAAAACTGAGTTTGTGCATGAGATGCTCTTCTCTTATAGTCACTTGCCATTTTTTTCCTAGACATGGTTAACATAAGATATTACTAAACTACCTCAGAGATTAAAGCAGCTTTCTAGGCTGAATGGAACAAGTTGGGAAATTAGTTTTCCTTTCCTCCACTGACTACTGGGTGGGTGTTTCTGGGAGTTAATTTTGAGGCAATATGGTGAAAGTTCAAAAAAGAAAAAACTGCCTTGGAAAAGTGCAACAACTCATGAAATGTCCTCAGGAAAGGTTTCATGTGCAATATGTGCCCTTCAGTTCCTGTGCTCAGATTCTGGGGGGGGCAGATGCTATCACCCCCAGCACCTTCAGTTTCTTTTGACACTCCATGTTGGCTAAAATCACTTCCCAGCCACCCCTTTCCTTCTTCAGCAAAGAACTCTGAAAACCCACGAGTTTTACAAGGACCAAGCAGGGATTTGTGGAGCACAGGGATCCTGAGCAGAGCTCCAGTTAATCATGCCTGGTTATGCTTTAACACTACTGGTGCCTCTGGGCAAGCTAAAAATGAATCTGAACATCTGCTTGAGAAAGGTCAGAAGAGAAAAAGAACCCCTGGAGAGCAGCCCAGTGCTGTGGGACAGAGCAGAAACAGCACTGGGCAGGCAGGACGCTCAGAATTCCCCAGCAGGGAAGTTTCTGGACTAGGTTCACCCCGGTCACCAAGCTCCAGCAGAGTCCCCACCAGAGGTGACACTCACCTTTCCTCCTCCAGCTCCTGCTCGTGCTTCCTCAGCAGCTCTTCCTGGAGCTCCTCCTTCTCCAGGGCGTGCACCTCTGCCAGCCTCTTCACCTGCTCGTGGAAGCCACGTTCCAGCTCCCCCTTCTCCTCCTGCAGCGTCTGCACCACAGCTCTCATCTTCTCCTCCACCCAGACACTCTTCTGGATCAGCTCCTCCCGTTCTTGCCTGAACTTCTCATTCACCTGCTCCAGTCTGGCCCTGACATCTTCTTCATGCTCCTGCCTCAACAGCTCCTGCAGATTGGCTTTCTCCTCATCGAAATGCATCTTTAATTTGTTTTTCTCCTCGTCGTATTTACAGTCGAGCTTTTCCTGCTGCTCTCTGAGCGCTGCTGCCTCTCCCTGCAGCTCTGCTATTTGATTTTTAAGGCCAGTGATCTGTTTTTCCATGACATCCATCTCCTCAGCATACTTCTGCCTCATATCCTCTTGCTCCTTTTCCCAGAGAGCTTTTGTCTCATCCAGCTGCTTTTCATAGCGGCTCACCTACAGAAGGGAAAACAGGATGGGTCCCTTCATTTTCCACAGAAGGTTCTACAGGGATGTTTTCCTCAGTATTTCCAGACAGTTTTATATATTCATTCTACTGAATATTTTGATTTACACATCAGCATCTTATACTGATCTCACTGGAAAGAAAGCCTAAGTGCTCAGCTTTATTTCTTACTGGGATCACAGAATCCCAGATTGGTTTGGGTGGGAAGGGACTTTAAAGACCATCTCAGTCCAACACTTACTGTGTCTTCAAGCTCCTGTTTGAGGTGATGCAGATCCCTGTGGTGTTGCTCCTTCATCTGCTCAATGGCCATTTCTGCCTCTATGCTCATATTTAGTGGGTTGCAGTCTTCTGAACCAAGTCCTTTAGAAACAGCAATCAAGCAATAATTTATATAACTACGAAAGCATTGATTATATGACACAAACATATACAAAGTTCTCAACAGAATTATTTCATCCATTTAAATTTGTTTAGCAGCTCTCAACCTCCCATCACAAACACAGCCAAGTAACTGCAAACACAAATTTCAGCTTTAAATTTGCTTCAGCAGTCACGGTCCCAATTAACATTAAACACCAAATTAGAGGTGGTGACCAAGTCTCCCTGGGAAGGTTTTCATGGAATGATCTCGAAGATGTTGTGAACTCCTGCAGCAGAGATCTCAGTCCTACAGGAGGGATTTATTCTTTTACCTTGGTCAGGCTCAATCCCGCTGTTGCTGTGAGTCTTTGTGACAATGTCAAACTCTTCTGACACGGAATTTTTCAAGGAAGGCCTGAGCACTTTGCCTTGGGCACGGTACTGCTGCAGCTCTGAGTGCAGCTCATCTATCTGATCCTGCAGCTCCTGGAGAAAATAAACCCAAAAAAAAAGCTGAGTGAAAAGGAACCAAGGCTGCTGAGCACCGACCCAGAGCCACCACAGGACATTTGGGTGGGAATTACAGCAGAGAAGGATTTATCAGTACCCCATAGTGCCACAGCCAAACAAGGGGGAATGGCTCCCTCTGCCAGAGGGAAGGGATGGATGGGATATTGGGAAGGAATTTTCCCTGTGAGGGTGGGCAGGCCCTGGCTCAGGGTGCCCAGAGCAGCTGTGGCTGCCCCTGGATGTGTCCAAAGCCAGGCTGGATGGGGCTTGGAGCACCCTGGAATATCAGAAAGCGTCCCTGCCCATGGCAGGGGATGGAACAAGATGGTTTTTAAGGTCCCTTCCAATCCAAACCATTCTGGGATTCTCTGATGATTCTTCAATACCAAACTCTGAAAGATGAAGGTTTAACACTCTAGGAGCTTTCCCTCTATTCCTTCTTCCCGTGACCTTTTATTAAAAAGCAGCTTTATTTGGTAACATTTACAAACAGTTGGGAAATGCCTCTTCAAACACCATCTACTTGAAAAATCAAATCAGAAGCAAAAGATCAAATTAGGAAAGAGACCCCCTTCATTACTGCATTTACCATCTGGTCCTTCCTCCCTCCTGCCAGTGGAACATCCCGAGGCTTTGTGCCAAGAGCTGTGCACTTCACCCCAGGAACAGCAGATATTGAGGAAAACAACCCCCTGAATGTGCAAACACAGAACCCTGCAGGTCTGAAAGGGCCAGGAAGTGAACCTTGAGTACTGATTTGTATCTGCCATCCTCAGGAATAGAGAAATCAGCTGCATTTTGGCAAGATCAAATCGACTCCTATTTCTAGATGATTTTTGCTTTTAACCTGCAGCTTCCTAAGAGAGCTGCTGTGCTGTTTCCAATCCAACAGCCTTCTGCAAAGGCAGCCCTTGATTGACTGGAAATGATCCTGCAGAACAGATCACAGAATCACAAAATGGTTTGGGCTGGAAGGGACCTTAAATCCCACCCAGTTCCACTCCTGCCATGGCAAGGACACCTTCCACTATCCCAGGCTGCTCCAAACCCTGTCCAGCCTGGCCTGGGACACTTCCAGGGATGCAGAGGCAGCCACAGCTGCTCTGGGCAGGAGATGAGCTGATACCTCTGCAGATATCAGAAAGCAGATGTGTAAATAGAAAACCTGCAGGCTCACCTTAAAGTCTTTTAAGTACCCAAGTTGGAGGAGAAAGCAAACCTTTTATTTTCAGATTTATTTTTTAAAAAATATTTCCGGTCTGAAAACCGGCAAAATGTGGATGTATCTTATTTCTCCTTTAAGTTCCTGCCACTGTGGATTCACAGGGCTCCATGGAGCCTCTCCCAGCCCATCCTGGGGGCACCAAACCCTCAGCCAGATTCTGTGGGAAGAGTTCTCCAAGCCTTTGTTTGCGGTGAGGATGTGGCACTTGGGGACACGGTCAGGGCAGGGCTTGGCAGTGCTGGGGGAATGGCTGGACTCAAGGTGAGAGGGATTTCCCAGCCTCAATGGTTCTGTGATGTTCCTGGTGGATACAGGAGCCAGGTCTGAGCTCCTCTTACCCTGCACTGCTGCTCATACTCGCTCCTCATCTGGGCCAGCCTCTCCTCCTGCAGGAAAAACTCGGCACTGGTGGGATCCAGGTCACCAAACTGGAACACAGGAATGGAATATCCAGTTATCCACCCACCCTGCAGCCCTGCTCAGGACGGCATGGATGCCATTCCAAGCATTCCTGCAGCCTGCACTCCCCTCTCCACTCTGGATTTTGGTCTTAAATGAAGAAACTCCACTTTTCTCCAAGCAGAGAATGAGTAACTTCCCCAGAAAAACCTGTCTGCCACCTAGCACAGCTCTTGTGCTCGTTCTGATTGCAGGTCACAGCTTTCCACCTTGGCATACACACATCTCAGTGTGGTAAATAATCCCAAGCTTTAAAGAAGGTTGGAAATTCTAAAATATGAACCTTAGTCTATGGCTGCACAAATTGAAACATTTTTGGAGAAGCTGATATTCTGAAAAGTTTCATTAAAAACAGCCATGAACAGCTGTTCACCTCATTTTCACCCAATTCCAGCAGCGATGCCATGTAAAACCTCACTCCCTCCTGCATCATCATCTTCCCTGGAAAGGACCTGCAAGCTGGGTCTATCCAAAACTCCTACAACTGGGAGGCAAAAAAATCCCTGCAGATCTTTCACAGATGATTGCTTCACTCTAAGGCTCCCTGCTTTAATGAGAATAAAATTACAGCTAGGGTGGAATATCTGTATTTTCCTTAGCAGGAAGGCAGCCCATGTCAGCGAGGCACCTGTGCTGGATAATTTGGGTATCAGTTAAACTGGCAGCTCAAATGTAGCAACTTACAAGTGATTTAATTCTGAAACCCCACTGGGAAAAGGAGGATTTACCTTCTCAGCCAGGACATTTTCCAAGTTCCTCTGCAGTTTGCCTGCCAGACTTTCACACTCGGCCAGTTTTTCTCCTGTTTCCAAGAGCTCGTTTTCCAGGCGGCTGTTTTCCTGGAACAAACACAAAACACCACAACAGCCTCAGCACTTGGAGGAGGGAAAAATCAGCATGTGTTAACTCATCAAAATAAGGGTAACTCCCATTCAAGCCAGAGCATGACACTATTCCAAGCTTCTGGTGGTGACAGGAATTATGAATCCATCCACACACAACCCACTCCTGCCACAGCAAGGGCGAACACTGTGCTTTTGATAAATTATCTAATTAATTAACAGCAAGTTTGCTTTGGATGGTTTGTTTGTTGTTAAAAGAGTATTTTAATTTTAAACTTGCTCAAGATGTTTTATCTCCTGGCTTTATCTCCTAGCTCATCTGAAAGCCATGCACATACACACTCCTGATGGCACACTCACACGCACTTGATGGCAGCAGAGATTTGAACTGGAGATTAGGAATCCACGGAAGAAGCCATCGAGGTGCCCCAAACACCAATTCTCATGGACACACCTCTGTCTTGCTGCTTAAATGACTCCTGGCCAGCTAAACATAGCCCAGAACTCATCCTTTTGACATGAACTGCAGGAGTCACTCCCTCTCCTCCCAGGGTATCCCGGCTTTTTGGGGGAAATGTTTGGTCCCTGTTACCTTCAGGGCCAGGGCCAGGCGGTCCCTGATGTAGTTCTCATCTGTTTTCAGCTTTTCCATCTCCTGCTCCAGCTCCAGCCTCTGTTTGTTGGCCTGCTGCAGGATTTGCTCCCGTTCCCTGCGCAGCTCGTTCTTCAGCGCGGCGATTCGCTCCTTGTACTCCTCATCCAGCTTCCTGCCAAGGCACCACGGGGGACAGGAGATCATCAGAGAAAGCAGGTGACAAACACTGCTGGGGTGAAGCTGGGTGGCCACCAGAGTCCCTGCAATGCCAGGGCAGCACTGCCCAGGAGGAGGGAGGGGTGGTCCCTACCTGAGGTTGTACTCGTTGCGGCGCTCGATGGCGGCGTGGTGATCGTCCACTTCCGAGGCCATCAGGGATTTCAGCTTCTCTGCTTTCTCCAGGTCTGACCTCAGCTTCTCCTTCTCCCTGGCCACTTGGTCAAACCTCTCCCTGGGCAGAGCAGAGCCAGCCTGGATTAGGTCAGCTCTCACTGCTCCCCCAAAAAAGGGGGTTTGAGACATCAGAGAAGAAGCTTGGGAAGATCTCCAAGGTTCTCATCAACTGCATTTAGTCACTGGGTTTGAACCTGCACCCAA
Source organism: Parus major (assembly GCF_001522545.3). Taxonomy (NCBI): domain Eukaryota; kingdom Metazoa; phylum Chordata; class Aves; order Passeriformes; family Paridae; genus Parus; species Parus major. The sequence continues at coordinate 59,822,856 of NC_031774.1, read as the reverse complement.
ATAGCTCTGGACATGTCTTGGTGTCCCCACAGACCCTGAGACCTCAGCCCTTGAGACCCTGAGCTGTGCTCCAGCCCCCAAATTCAAATCCTGAAATGGTTTGGTTTGGAAAGGACCTTCAAGACCATCCCATTCCACTCCTGCCATGGCAGGGACACCTTCCACCATCCCAGGCTGCTCCAAGCCCTGTCCAGCCTGGCCTTGGACACTGCCAGGGACCCAGGGGCAGCCACAGCTGCTCTGGGCACCCTGTGCCAGGGCCTGCCCACCCTCATGGCCCAGAATTCCCAATTCCCAATCTCCCATCCATCCCTGCCCTCTGGCACTGGGAGCCATTCCCTGTGTCCTGTCCCTCCATCCCTTGTCCCCAGTCCCTCTCCAGCTCTCCTGGAGCCCCTTCAGACCCTGCAAGGGGCTCTGAGCTCTCCCTGGAGCTTCCTTTCCAATAGAGAAGCCTTCACAGCAAGTCCAGCACAAAGTCAAACTGTGTTGACTTTCAAAGGAAAAACTTTGGGATTTACAGTGTGCTTGTACCTCACCTCCATATCCATCGAACCTCTGCAATGCCCCAGATCAGTTTGGATTAAAGGTACTGAGAAACTCCAGAAGCCTCTGCCCTGGGCTGTGCATTCCTTGGCCATCAGTGCCCATTCCCAGACTGGGAACCGCCTGCTGCTTCCATTCCTTATTTTTCAACCACGTTTTTCTGCGGCGGGAGCGTCGCTGCCGAGCTCCCGGCACCGGGGCACAACCACTCAAGATTTAAAATAAATCCCAGGAGGAGCAGTTTATCAGAGCTGGCCTCCATGCTCCAGAAGGGTTTTCCACTGCTCATTTTTGGTTTGGAATTTTTCTGCAATCCATGGAGAGGTTTGAGTGTTTCCCCCAGGCAAAATAAGAAGTTTCTGAGCACTTTCAGAGCGCTGAGCCTTCCAGTGCCACCCCAATGCCCCTGGGAGTGCCAGCACCCACCAGCTGCTCCCTGCTCAGCTCCTGCTTGGCCAAGCCATCCCTGGGACTCACATCAAGTGCCTGATCTCCGTTTTGAAGCTGGCCAGGGCTGCCTGGTGCACCCCATTCTTGGTGATGAGGAGCTCGTTCTCCAGCGCCAGCGTCAGCTCCGTCAGGTTCACCTTCCCATCCAAGCTGAAGTCCAGAGCCTGCGGGAACAACGCGTCCTTTGAGCGGAATGAGCTTCCTGCAGGAGCCTGGAGACGTTTGTGCAGGGATTGACAGGCTCAGAAGAGATCTTAACTCGCTAATTAATCTGTCACAAACGCCCCTGAGGGCAATAAAGCAGACATCTCTGCCACCTCCCTCCTCAGCAGAGCTGCTGCCAGGGAGGAGATGGGAAATGTCCTGGTTGTGCTTCCCAAAAATAATCCAAGAGGAAATGAAGCTCAGATGGAATGCAGTAATTCCCTGCTGGATCTAAGGAGACTGGACTCAGCTGCTGCTGAGGTGCTTGGGGATGTTTGTGTTAAACTGAAGCAGCTCTTGCAGCTGAGGTGACACAGGAGCAGCCCTGCAGGAAGGATTTGATGGTGAGGATCTCACCTCTTAGAGGGAGAGTTACCATCAGCAACTGCTCAGGATTTTGTAAAATACCAGAATGGTTTGGGTTGGAAGGGACAATAAATCATCCAGTCCCACCCCTGCCATGGGCAGGGACATCTTCCAGAACCTCAGGCTGCTCCAAGCCTTGAAGAAAGGCCTTTGCTTTCCCTGCAAGTGCCCAAAACCCACATGGATGTGGTGCTTGGGGATGGGGTTCAGAGGTGAACACGGGCTAAACTGACAGCTGGACTTCTCCAACCTAAATGATTCAACTTAACCCTGCAGGAGCACAAAGCAGAGCGCTTGTGGTGGGGCTGAAGCACTGCAGAAACCACCCCAGGGACACCAGGACAAAGCAGTTTTTCACTGGAAAGCAACAAAATGAAGGGGGACACACAAATCTGAGTGTGGGTTTTAAATCCTGAGCAGTGGCAGCTTGGCTGGAATAATGTTTTAAATATCAACATGGATTTTTAAAAGCCAGGAGAATCACAGCCATCACTGTTGGGAATCCAGTGATGGTCACATGAAATTGTCTTCTCCCATCCACAGCTCCTAAATGAGATGGGCATTATGGATTTATTCAGCTGCTCTCATCCCCACCACCCTTTTCCTCTGTCTCATGGACACTGAGGACTGGGCAGGGTTTCAATTCCTGTCCTCCACCCCAGCACGAGCGATAATTCAGATTATCCCAGGGCTGAGGAGGTTTGCAGGTGCAGCTATTGAGGGAGGGAAAGGAATTCAATTGCTTCCTAACAAATGTAGGTGACCTCTTTGAGCTCTGCTGGAAATCACAGTGGATTTTTATCATAAATAAAATGTTCTCTGGCATGCACCATAAAGGAAATGATTGGAAGTTTCCCAGAACTCTTGTCACCAGCACTGGGAATTTTTATATATATTTAAAATAAATATATATAAAAAATTATAAATATATACTAAATATTTATATTTAAATATTACTATTAATAACCAATATTAATTAATATTACTTAATATATTAATCAATACTAATAGTAATATTTCTATTTATTAATTAAATATTTATATATAAAGAATATATTTTGTATAAATAATTGAATATCTATTTTAATGTATAAATAAATACATATTCTATATTAAATATATAATATATATTTATATATAATATAAATAAATAATAGCTATAATTATATAATAGATATAATTATATAATATATATTTATATCTATAATATAAAATAAATAATATCTATAATATAAATTATATAATATATATTTATATCTATAATATAAATAAATAATAAATATCTATAATATAAATTATATATATAACATTATAAATATATAGAAAATATATAAA
>NC_031774.1:59801359-59819766 GCF_001522545.3 Parus major | reverse complement strand
ATATAACTATAAAATATATAACTATAAAATATATAACTATAAAATATATAACTATAAAATATATAACTATAAAATATATAACTATAAAATATATATATTATAGAGTATATAAATAATTCTAATTTATAGAATTATGGAATGGTTTGGACTGGAATAGATCTTTATGATCATCCAGTTCCACCCCCCTGCCATGGGCAGGGACACCTTCCACAAGTCCAGGTTGCTCCAAGCCCTGTCCAACCTGGCCTTGGACGCTCCCAGGGATGGTTGGGAAGTTTTAAAAGGGGAAAAAAAAACCCAAAAGCTTTGGAAATAAATAAATAAATAAATAAATAAAACCAACTGAGCATCCAACACAGGAAGACAAAAAGCTGCAGATAAGTTGGGGTGAGCTGGAGCTGGGGTTACCTTCAGGATGTCCTGGCTGTTCTCGATGCCCTCCTGGTGCCAGCAGTCCAGCACCCCCTCCACGCAGCCATAGCCCATCCCATCGTCCAGGCTGGAGAAGAGCGAGAAGCCGAAGGTGCTGGGCATGGCCGAGGGGGTGGTCGTGCGCCTCCCGCTCTCGTCGAAGGACTGGGAGAGAGGATGAGGCTGTGACAGGGCAAAACCAACTTCCAATTCCCTTGGTTTACCAATGGAATTTCCCTAGCCCTGCTCTGGAGATTAAGGATTAATCTGCTTTTTCCTCACTGCCGAGCAAAAAGGCGGTGGGAGCGTCGCTGCCGAGCTCCCGGCACCGGGGCACGACTGAGCGCTCGGGATTTAAAATAAATCCCAGGAGGAGCAGTTTGTCAGAGCCTCCATGCTCCTGAAGGGTTTTCCACTGCTCAGTTTTGGTTTGGAATGTGACTTTCCCTAAAACAGCTGCAGGGAACACTTGTAGAGTGGTTTGGGTAGAGCACTCAGCTTCCAGGCAAAGACAGGGAGCAGATTTTGAACTCTCTCTCAGAAAAATAAAGCAGAAATTGGAGTAGAGATTTGGGACCTGCATGTGCCCAGCCTATCCCAGGGCAGTGCTTCCCCCTGCAGCCAGTTTATACTGGATATCCCATCCTGGAAGTGCTCCAGGCCAGGCTGGATGGACTTTGGAGCACCCTGGGATAGTGGAATGTGCCCCTGACCATGAACAGGGGGTTGGAACGAGCTTGAAGATCCCTTCCAACACAAACCAGCCTGGAATTCTACAAGGCTCTACCATTTACACACCAAACTCCACAGGTTGCCAGAGCCCTCTCCAAGCCACAAAACTTCAAAGGGGAGCCACGACCCCTTTTCCCTGAGGAAATTTTATTTTCTGAGAGAGAATTTGGAATCTGCTTTGGGAGCAGGGGATCCTCAATGCCAGCACCTCCTGCCTCACAGCTGCCCCTGCAGGGACAAAGGCTGAGGAAGAGGAGGAGAAAGGCTGGCTGGGAATTGTTCAGGAATTCTCCTGCTCCTTTTACCCCAGAACTGAGCTCTCACTTTCTCACCTGCATGGAGAGGTGACGCTTCAGCTGCCGGTACGGAGTAGATGCTGAAGGTGTGAGAGATTTCCCATTTCTCAACAGGCCATAAAAGAAATCCTCTATGCTCATGGTCCCATCTTGCTCCAGGTTATGGAGCACCTCTTCAAGCACCTGCAAGGGGACAGAAATCACATAAAGGTCAAAAAAAAAAAAACGTGGCACAGATAAAACATCCTATTCCCACAGCTCCAAAAAGAGCAAAGCAAGAGGTACCTGCTACATCAGCCTAACACATCTCCATAATCTCCACGTGGAAAATTGCAGGCACACATTTGCCATGAAGAAAAGCTCCTGCTCATCTTGGAGCTGCTGCTTAATGAGGCAGCAGGAAATAAAAAACCTCATTTCATTCTGCTCCCGAGACAGTGACCTCAGGAATTCAGCTCCAGGTACTGAGATATACCAAACCCTGAGCAGCTTGAAGTGACCAGGCAAAAACAAACACCCCTAAGACACTGCAAGGTTATCAAATCTGTTTTATGCTTCAGGGCACGCTGATTTCTCAAAAGTAGGACCGGAGATTGTTCGGATTAGTCCCTCACTCTTTGTCTACAGTTTATCTTTTCCATTTTCTGCCTTAATACCCTGAAAACATTTCATTGTGGATGCTGCAAAGGCATACCTGCTCAGAAACATGCATTGTGGAGGAAATTATTACAAGCCACGCTATCTTAAGACGCAAAAAATCTGACTTTTTTAATAAAACTAAATCCTAAGTTGACAAGAGCCTGTTTTGGTTTTTGTTTTTGCTAAAGATTTCATTTTCTCCTGGGCTCCTGCTGCAGGACAGAAACAGCCCACAGGCCTTCACAAAGTCAAAAGCAACCACCTATGAATATTTAACCCATATTCGCTGTCTAGCTAGAAAATTCCCAGGATTAAAGAGGCACGATTGGAATCCAAGCCATGCTTTTAAATTCCAGTCCACTCTGATTGCATGAGGAAACTCACACACCACAGCTCAGGCTGGCAGCTGCCTTCTCCTACAGCAGCCTGATGGTTTGGGACCAAAAACCTCACTGAAGACCAGCAGCAGGAGCTGGAAACTCCTTTCCAAGCAGCCACCTGTGCTTGTGGTGAAGGCCAGGAGGGATTTTGGGGACGGCTCCGTACGCGGGCGCTCACCTCCCCGGCCGCCGCGTGCAGCCCGTACTGCTCACAGACGGAGACCAGCTTCTTCCTGTTCAGGTGGCCATCCCTGGTGATCCCCAGGTGCTCACACACCTCCTGAAGCTTCTCCTCGATCCAGTCTGGGCTGGGTGAGGCACCAGGGGAGGCGTTCAGGTCGTCCGGGTTCCAGAAGCGCAGCTGCCCTGGAAACGGGGGAGATTGTTCTGGTGTCTGGGGTGAGGAGCAGATCTGGGGGTTCTGCAGTGGGCAGAGCTCCCTCCTGGCTCTGCAGATCCCAAGGGATCATCTGTCTGCGTTCATCCTACCCAGAGCACACTCTGGATTTTGGGATTTGGACACTGCTCCCGGCTCTGCTCAGCATTTCCCTCATGTGCCACCAGAGGGGAAGGAGCCTCCTGTCCACAGAATCACAGAATTGCTGAGGTTGGATAAAAAACCTCAAAGACCACTGAGTCCAGCTGTTCCTCAGCATGGCCAAGGCCACCACTGACCCACATCCACCCAGCTTTTAACCCCTGCAGGGATGGGGACTCCCTGTGCCTGAGCAGGTGAAGACTGAGCAGCAGGATCTGGATCTTTGGGAATGTGGATGAGTCTGATGGGTTGGTGGCCAGGGAAGGGCAGCTCTGCTCCCTCAGCTGCTGGAAAAGGGACCCACCCCTTCTTCCCTTGGGCAGTTATGGATCATATGGTTCCTGGGGCTGGAAAAGCAGATTTAGGAGAAAAAAGTTTGCCCTTTGCATGAGGAAGGGGTTAGAGAGCAGCTGAAATATGGAAGAGGTGCTGGTGCAATTAAAAAGAAGTTTTTTGATGATGAAGATGGTAAAACACTGGCAAAGGTTGCCCAGAGAAATTTCCCATCCCTGGAAGTGTCCAAGGCCAGGCTGGACAGGATTTGGAGTATCCTGGGATGGTGGAAGGTGTTCCTGCCATGGCAGGGGTGGGACTGGATGGGATTTAAGGTCTTTTCCAAACCATTCCAGGATTTTATGATGCTGTGACAATTAGGGAACATTTAACGACTGGCCCCTGCTGACATCTAGTGCCCACCTGGCTCCAGTACAGCCAGAGCCCCCCAGGGCAGGAGTGGGGACCAGGACAGAGGTCAGGGGGACCAGAAACACCCACAGGAGGATGGAGAAGGCACAGGGGGTGTGGCACAAGACGTGCCCTGCCTCAGCTTTCACCCCCAGCTTGGGGGATGCCCCGGCTGCACCTTTCTGAGCTCTGCACCAGCCAGCCTGGGATGCTCCACACACCCAGAGCCGCTCTCCACGTGCTCCTCTGATCACCCCTCAAAGCTGAAATGACAATAAACACATCCAGGGGCTGCTCTCTGCTCTTACCCTCAGCCTCGTACTCCTCGCTGCCTCGCGTCTTCCAGTGCTGGGGAGACAACAAAAGGAAACAGAGTTATTACTATTGCAAGACATCCCCTGAATGAAAGAGACTCTGGGATCAGCATCCAAGGCTGCTGGGCTTTCATCTCCCTGCAGGCTGGGCTGGGAATCCAGAGCTCTTTGATCCTGCCTTGTTCTGGCACGTGCGGCTCTCGGGTGGGGAGAAGCCACAGAGATGCCCAAAGCCCCAGAAATGACCCAGGAGAGGGGACAGATCAGAGCCTGGCAGGGAGCTGGGAGGGGAGAGGGAGAGGTTTGCCCTCTGAGCAAACCACGCTGCTTTTCTTTGAGGTGTTGATGGTTGAGGGGATGGGGATGCAGGGAAGATCATGGGCTGCATAGAGCTGGGTTATCCTTTCTTCCCAACACTTGATTTCTCCCCACACTCAGCCAAGCCAAATTCAAAACTCCTCCACTAAGTGCAGCTCTGTATCAAGAGAGAGCTATGCTGTCAACAAAGCCTTTTTACTGAGCTTAACAGAGGGAAAAAATCCCCACTCTCCAGTGGTCTGAAACCATCCTGCTCCCTCTGGCAGCATTCCAGCAGCTCAGGCAGCACCAGGAGCAGAATTTACAGCATTTAAGGTGATTTCCTCGTGTACTACACATTGTCTCATCCCTGCCACCCTTGTAGCAGCCCAGGGAATTTACTCCCACATGATGCCCCACATTAACTTCTGGTTTAGCAGTGGCAGATGTCGCTTCTGCAGGGGGACAAGTGGATACTTCTGCCTGCACGTGACTGATGGATTTGCAGTCAAAGTCACCCAGGACATAAAGAGGCTCTAAATCGTCACAGAAAAGTTCAATACGTCTCATTCAGATTACAGCTAAAAGCCATTAATCTACAATGTTTCCATGGAAACTGGATTAAGTCACTGGACTTTTTTTAGCTCTGCTGCTGTTCCCCTTTCAGCTGCTGGAACAGGCAAGGGCCCTTTGCTGCCACAGCATCCCAGAGTCCCACGAGGGACAAAAAGCAGGATCTGAAGCAACAGGTGCCATTAAATGCCATCCCTGGAAGTTCTTTACAAAGAGAATGGCACAACCCTGGCACAGGGTGCCCAGAGGAGCTGGGGCTGCCCCTGGATCCCTGGAAGTGTCCAAGGCCAGGCTGGACAGGGCTTGGAGCAGCCTGGGATGGTGGAAGGTGTCCCTGCCATGGCAGGGGTGGGACTGGATGGGTTTTAGGGTTTCTTCCAACCCAAATGGTTCTGGGATTCGATTAAATTACCATCTGAAAATGCAGAAAACTTTGGCTTGGGTGCCAGAGATCACCCTGCAGCCACCCATCCTCGCCCTTGGGGGCAGCTGGGGCACTGAGGGGAACCTGCCAGCGGTGCTCAGAAGGCAGATCCTCTGTGTCCAAGTCTTTTTGCATAAGCCATGTACACACTTTTATATAAAATCAGATTGATTTAGCACCAGACCCCCTCACTTCAAGCACTTTCAGCAAAACCAGACAAGCTGCTGCTGTCCCATCCCTGCAAGTGTCCAAGGCCAGGCTGGACAGGGCTGGGAGCAGCCTGGGACAGTGGGAGGAGTGGAACGGGATGAGCTCCAAGCTCCCCTTCCAACCCAAACCATTCTGGGATTCTCTGAGACCATAATAACCCCATAAACACCAACAACCTGAGGAGGCTGAACAAAGCCAGGGATTTTTTTGGGCTGGCAACCCCCCGAAGTGACCCCGGGGCGCTCGTGTGACCTCCCCTCCCTCCCTGCGCAGGGCTCGGGGCTCCCTTTGTGCGCCGGGGGCTCGGGGTCGGCCACCGCCGGCGAGGGGACAAAGAGGGGCTGGGACATCCCCGTGTCAGGCCCTCATTGTCCCCCAGCCCCAGCAGGGCCACAGCTGGCCACGGGTCACAGCCACGGGGATCCCAGGAATGCGTTATCCTTCGGGAGGCGCGTGCCCGGCGAGCAGATGGCCACGGCTCTGAATGGCGCGGCGCGGGCGAGCATCTGCAGCCTGTGCCGTTTGCTCTGCCCAGAATGAGGCAGCAGCCACCTCTCCCCCCTGCCATCTGCTCCAGCCAGCCAGACCTTTTGTTCTCCCCCAGAATATATTGCTAATTAAAACGCCGATCGGGAGCGCGCGCCGCGAGGTGAGCCCTGGCCCCGGTGCTGATGGATCTCCCGTTCTTCCCAGATCCACACAGCGGCTCCCTGGGCTGAGCAGCCCCAGCACAGACCCCAAAAAAAGCTGTCAAACCCCCACACCTGGTGCTTTCAGCTCCAAAGCTTCAGTCACACACCTTTTCTCGGAGTGGGTGCTATCCCTGAGCTGTTATTCACAAATCCTGGCTTTCCCACTTTGGGAGTCGCACATCGAGGACCCAGAGTTTCAACCTGAGCCCCCCAAAATGTTTTTCTCCAATGCCAGGCCATGCTGGAAACAATTCTGTGCAGAAGCAAACACACAGAGCACGGGAGCAAAGCGGCTCCAGCAGGCACTGAAGGGACAGAACTGGGATGTGCCAGCAGATTCCAAAACCTCAAGGTTGGATAGCATTAGTGGAAACTGTCCCTGCCCATGGTAGAAGATGAGAAGGGGATGAGCTTTAGGGTCCTTTCCAACCCCAAACATTCTGGGATTCCATGAAGCTGCAAGTAGGAGGGATCTGTCCCAGAGCAGAGCCAGCAGCTGGGGAAGGGGAGGTGACGGATGCTCCCCGCTGAGGTTTGGGAGCCAGCACAGCCAGCATCCATGGGGACAAACTCCTGCAGGTCAGAGGGACCCTCAGGATCCCTCCAGCACCCCCTGACTCCCAGCAGGGTCAATGCCAGATCCAGACTCAGCAGCTCTTCACTTCATACAACAACACCTGAAAATGCCCTGGGGAGGAGGGCAGGGAGCCTCCCTGGGCAGCCGATCCCAGGATCCCAGAGCAGACTTCCAGACTCTCCTTGTGTTTACGAGGGAGGGAGGGAGGGAAGGAAACCTCTCAGACAGAGCCTGAGCCCTTTTAATTGGCACTGCTTGGGAGCAAGCAGCAATTAAGCCATCCTGCCCCAGTTCTCAGGCCAGGGACAGGAATGCCAGCAGAGTGTTTGTACACACAGCAGGAGAGAACTGGGCAAAGGCTGCTCCCCGGGCCAAATCCCAAGGAATCAGCGCATCAGGAGCCTCCAACACTCCCCTGGGACCCCTCAATACCTTCCAGCAAGTCATTTCCATGCATACCAAGAGGATCTGCTTTGGAGAGCGAGACAGCAATGCTGATAAAAGTAGGGATTTCCCAAGTTTAGCCCGTTTTTTGCTTCAGTTGCAAAGGAATTAACCATCCCAGCAGCCCAAAAGGTGCAACAAGCATTCCCAGCAGGAGACTGATCCAGCCCCAGCGCAGCGTGGGTTAATTAACTGACCTTGTTAATGGACTACCCTTTTACACCTCAAACCAAGGGGTAAGATTAGAGTAGCCTCTTCCACCAAGGCCATCAGTTCCCCGGGGAGTGTGGGTGGGTTAACATCATTCCAAGGTCAGGGTAGTGGCCAACACCAGGAGATGGATGAGCATCCCTGAGGCAGCGAGCAAAGGTCACCAGCAGCAGGGAAAAGCAGCTGGGTGTGATGGAAAAGCTTTTCTTTGAGGTGCTGGTTTGGGTTTTTTTATCATTTTTTAAACTCAGCTGGGTAGGAATAACACTGAAACCACAGAAATTGGAAAGTCCTTCCTTGCTCTCTCACACGGGGTTGGGTGTCCTGAGCAAGGACAGAGCCCAACTCCAAGCAGAGCCACGAGACAGAGGAGGGAGAAAGCAGCAGAGCTTCTCCCTCCCAGTGGAAAAACTCCCACCACACGCTCCTGAATCAACAATACTTGGCACAGCAGGGCAGGCTGGAAGCAGCCCAGCTCCAGGGAAATGCGGCTGTGGCTGTGCTCTAACAGCACCACCTCCAACCACTCGGCTCCTTTGGCTTCCCCGTCTGGGGAGGCGAGAGGAGATCCTGGGATTGAAAGCACTGGCACAAAGAGAGCCACAAAGCTGGAGCACAAAACCAGGAATGTGGATTTTTTTGGAGCAATTAGATGCCACTGTCCCAAAGCAGCAGCTGGCTGTGGTGCTCTGACGCCCACCACCCCTTTTCCCCATCCCTTCTGCCGGAGCCACGGCCGGATTTTGGCAGCTGCACTAATGGATGTGGACGTGCTCCGTCTGCTCCCAGCCCACACCTCGTTAGCCACGGAGGCAGCGGCTCAGCCCTTAATTGCTGGCCCACACTGCAGGAGCCAGCAACGCCAGGAGCACGTCAGCCCCGGCTCCTTCCCCGCTTCCCACGGCACACGGAGCGAGGCAGGCGCAGCTGATCCCAAGGAAAGGCACTGGGACGTCCCAACCCCTTTGGATGTGGGGAGCAGCCACGTCCAGAGGTGACAAGGCCACCCCAAGGTCCCCTCACTCCTTGCTCACCTCCTGGCTGGCAGCGATGTGTGCGGGATGTGCCTCCTCGCCCAGTGGCTCGATCACCGTCACCTCGGCAAAGTCCTCCACCGACTCCTGGAACTCCGGCAGCGAACGGCGCCCGTAGCGTTTGCCACCTTTGATGTACTTGGGCTGTGCTTCTGGGGAGGAATCTGGGGAATCCAAGCACAAAACACATCAGGAATGTGATTTTTGAGCTGTTCTGCTGGCAGAGTTTGGAGCATCCGATTGCCACCGCTATTCCTGGATCATCACTACCCTCACCCTGGCACTGATGGTTAGAATTGGTGCTGCTCCCTGCCAAAAAAAAACCCATCACAAAGTGGAATTTTCCTCTTCCTCACCCTTCCCCAATCCCCAGATCAAGTTAACAGGGTGCTGGGGAGGAAAACCCCCTCAGCCTCGGATGGAAAGTCCATTAGGCCTCTCCTCCTTGCACTAATCTCCATTAGCAGCACCAGGCAGGTTTAATTAGGGACAGAGCTGCAGCTCAAGTCTCCAGATCCCACAGACACCTGGGCTGTTCTCCATGGGTTTGAATTTCAGCTCCATTAAAAATGCCCAAACAACCAAGCAGCAAGAGGAAAAAAAATGGGGAGAGTTTGGAATCTCTGGGGGGCTGACGGGAGCAGCTGATCCAGGCGATGGTGGGGCAGGTCCCAGCCTGTGCTGAGCAGCCAAAGCCAACTGCAAGATCTAAATAACCCTTTTTGGAGTCATCATCTAATTACAGGGGCTCCACATTCCCCGGCTCCAGCTTCCCACAGCAGTTCCTGCCTTTGGGGACTGAATTATCCAGGAGCACTCGCAGGCAAGGATCAAAACAAAGCAAAAAAAAAGAAAATAAAATAAAATAAGCACGTTTTGGGCTGCTTTCAGTGAGAATCCTCTGACATTTGGAGCAGGGGGCAAATTAAAGGAAGGACCAAATTAACCAGGGATTCAATTAGGGGAAGGCTCCGTGCCACCCTTTGTTCCAGTGTTTGCTAACCTGAGTGCTGAAACCCCCCCAGGACTCCATCATCTCTTATTTTCCACCACTCCTGGTGGCAAGAGCAGCAGCTTTTGAAAATTTTATTTGCAGAAGGCTGTGATATAAAAGAAATGCAAGATTGCAATACTAATAAGGCACAGGGAAAGCTGCTCCACCACTGACAAAGGATACACGGAAAGCAGCGGGTCTCCAAACCCCCCTACCCCAAATGCCTCCTCGGATAATATTCCTTTAGATATGAAAGAAAAGGCTTCAAGCTTGTTAGAGGGGGAAAAAAAAATTATATATATATATATTCTACAACTTAGCTATGCAATGAATTATAAAATACACAGGCTGAGGAGAGCTTTGATTCCTGCAGCCCCACACTCCATCCAGCTCTAGGGAACAAACCCGGCGCCCCTGTTTGAACAAGGCCATTTTAACAAGATTTGCTGCAGCTGGGACTCAGCACATGAAAGTTGGGTGATGGAGTGCACCGATAGAAAAATCAGGAGGAGACAGGCTGATTAAGGAAGAGCCCCAGAACAAAAGCAAACCTTATCACTCCTATTAAAGCCCGCCCGGTGGTGAACAATCTCCATCCAGCAGCTCTCTCTGAAATGCTAATATTTGTGGCTACTCATTCACCCAGTTATTTTCTCCCTCCCACACAAGAGAGGGCTGGGGGCTTTGTTTTTTCTTCAGAAATCATTTTTATTATTCCAAAGACAGAGCTGTACCTCCATCTGTCTTTGGAGAGATGGAGGAGGGGAATTCAGCAATAGCGAAACGACAGCTGAATTTCCTTTCGGATTTCCCAAAGAATCCACACTGACTGCAGCTGGAAATTCGGTGCTCTGGTGGAAGGTGGCCCTGCTGATGGCAGGAGGGTTGGAATGAGATGGTTTTTAAAGTCCCTTCCAACCCAAACTCTCTGAAACCCAAGTGTCTGTGCCCCCTGGGAGCCCAGGGATGGGAACAGGAGCATCTCCCCACCTCTGTGCTTTCAGCATCTGTAGATTTCTCTCTTCTCTGAGTTTGCCTTTTGTAATTAAAGGTGACCCTGCACAGCTCGAGGAGAACAAAGTTTGCTCCAACTTCCAAACCAGCTGTGCCTGAGCCCAGCTGCTGAGGGGATCCCAGCTCAGGCACCCCAAAATCCCATTTCCAGAGCCAGGGAGCTCCTCTTAACACTGGGTTACGGCTCTTCCCTTATCCTGCAGCCCATCCCTGAAATCCCTCTCCTCTCCAGCATCCCCATCTCTCAAGCAGGAGGTCACAGACACCTCCAGCATCCTCTAAACCTCTCCAGCTCCTGCCTTCCCAGCCCCCAGCACAGCAGCTGCTGCCCCTTGATGCTCCCACCATTCCCAGTATTTTAGGGAATGCTGAGCACACACAAAGCCACCCCTCTGCTTCCTGAACGCAGGAAATTCACTGAACAGGTTCTCATTCCCAGCCACAACCGAGGAGGAAGGGCTGGAGAAGCATCAAGGTTGGAAAAGACCTCCGAGGTCATCAAGCCCGACCTTGGATGGAAAGAGCTGCTCAACCCACATGTGCCTTCAGAAACACAGCAGGAGCACGAAGGAGATGTCAAAATCAAACCTTTCACTGAAGCAGCTGCCCATGAGACAGCCCTGTGTGCTATTTATCCCCAAAAATACCAAATATCCCCCTGAACAGAGGGGAGGATGCTCTGCTACCCGCTCCTCCCCCCAGGAGCAAGGTGAGGTGCTGCTGTTCAGACCCCCACTATTGTGTGGCTGACAAATCACTGAGAAAAGAGAAAAAAATAGAAAAATAAAATAGGTTGAGCCCTCCCTGCTCCCTACAGCCCTCGGCAAAGCGTGGGCTTAGTAAAACACACTCCAGAGCTGGTGCCTGATCAGCCACTGGGGCCTGATCTGAGAAGGGGGCTGAGAGGAGAAACCTCTCACCTTCCTGCACTGCCCAGAGGGTTTGTGGCCCTCAAAGTGCCCCCTGAAATGAAACAACCCCCCCAAAATCTGCATTTCATGAGCCCTCCCCTGATTTAGGACAGAAAGCATCGATTCCCTCTCGCTCCCCCCGTCCATCCCAGCGCTGAAACCTCTCCGTGGCTGGAGATTTACACTTGATTTTCTGCCTTTCTGCACCAGATAAGTCATTTCAAAATCCTGCTCTGGCCCCAGATGGGGAGGGAGGGGGGCTCCCCTTCCCTGGGCCCAGCATCAAAGCCCTGCAGTGCAGACAAAAGGGGGTTTAGAGCAGGAGGACCCTCATCCCTCAATCCCGGCGTTTGGAGCTGAAATTCATTTCTCTGCTGCTTAAGATTTGGAAGGGAGGGATGTTCCAACTGCTGGGCAAAGCACAAGGCAGCCAGGATCTGCTAAATCCTAATCCCCTGAGGCACCAGGTATGTCTGAACTCCTCCAAGTCCTATTTCATAATTCAGGCTGCAGCAGCAGAGGAGCCGTGGCTGGGTCACCACAATCCAAAATATCCAAAAATCAATGGGTTTGGACCCAAAAATCAACGGGTTTGGACCCAAAAATATTCTGTGCCATCAACCACCCCTGGCTGGGCTGTGATATTGCTTTTAGCCCCACCTGAACAGCCTTTCCCCCATGGATGGAGCCCTTCCAAAAGGCATCATCCCCACCAGCTGCTTCTTTCAGAGGGCAGTTCTGTTGTCTCCAGAAGGAGAAGGAAAGAGCAGGGAAGGAAAAACCCCAAACCCCCTGGTGACTGTAGGAAGGATGGCGTCAAACTGCTCTTTAATTTCTCCTGGGTGTTCCTGTAATCCTGCACTCCACCCCGGTAATCCCTCCCTAGCCCAGCTTCCATGCACTTTTTATTTGCTTTAATGGGGAGGAAAAAAGCCTGATTTTTATTTTTTAATCACACACACAACTGATTTTTTTTGTTTTGTTTTGTTCTCCTTCCTTTCCCCACCCTTAAATCAATTTTATTGTCCCTCCTCACTGCTGCAGCGATCTCTGGACAAAGAGCAGCGGTGACAGCAGCACCCAGCCGGGTCCCACGCTTCTCAAGAGCTAAAACAGTGATTATTTAAACCACATTCAAGCCTTTTTCTGCTTTTCCTGGAATTTCCCCATCTCTCTTCCCAGCAGGGCCAGGCTTTGCCCAGCCAGCTGATGCTCTGGTTCACAGCTGGCTCTGTGTCCCCACACTGACACCCTCGAGGGGACAGAGCTCTGGAACTCTGCCCTGCCTTGGTTTCCAGGCAAAGAGCCTGCAGCACCCTCCTCCCTGCCAGTCTCTCAGCGAATTCAGCCTCTTTGCCAAGAAAAAAAGATAAAATATAAATATATCAGCTGCTCTCTGCAAGCCTGAGTGCTTCTCCCACCTGCTGCTTCCTCCCGGAGTGAGGAAACGCCATCGGCTGCTCCTGCAGGAGCTGCAGCGCTTTTGGTTCCCTGTCCCCAGCCCTGGCTCCTGCCTCAGCATGCTTTGGGTGAAGAGAACTTGGAAATCATCTCCTGGGACACTTTCCACTGTCCCAGGGTGCTCCAAGCCCTGTCCAGCCTGGCCTTGGGCACTTCCAGGGATGCAGGGGCATCCCCACCCTCCCAGGGCAGGATTTCATCCCAATATCCCATCCATCCCTGCCCTCTGAAGGTCAAACTCATTTCCCCTTGTCCTGGCACTCCTTGTGATTAATCCCTGTTTCTTTCAGTTATTGGAAAGGGCTGTAAGTTGTTCCCAAAGCTTCTCCTCTCCATCCTGAGCAGCCCCAACTCTCTGAGCCTCATCCCTCTGTGCCTGCAGCAGCTCCATGTCCCTCCTGTCACCCTCCTTGTGCCAAGAATCCCTGGATAAAACCATCACAGCCACTTCCTTCCAGAGCAAACTTCCCAGATGCTGCAAACAGCCTTCAAATCTCTGCTTCTCCCCCCTCCCTCCCCCTCCAATCCCCCCCAAATCCCCTTTAAACCCCTCCAATCCCCATTTAACCCCCTCCAAATCCCCTCAAACCCCCTTTAACCCCCTCCAATCCCCCTTTAACCCCTCCAAATCCCCTTTAACCCCCTCCAATCCCCCCCAAATTAAATTTTCATTTAAATGATACGATTTAGAGCTCTTAACTCAATTTTTCCCAAGCCTGGGGCGGGCTGGAACACCAGCATTTCCACACTCCCTGACAGTTTGACACCAACAGCACAAAGCAGCTTGTTCTCCAAATCTCCAGTTTGATCTAAATTAAAAGAAGCAAAGACTTTGGCGTTAACCAACCTGTCAAAATGCATTAAAAATCAAATGCCTCCCAGGCCTGCCTGGCTCTGGCTCCCTACCTGTACCCCAAACCCTTTGATTTCCTGCCATTCCAGCCCCAGCTGACAGGAGTGTCCCCAAGGAGGGCTCTGACTTCTCATTTCCCCTGTGACAACCCCCAAATTTGGCCATTTCTGGAAGATTTATTTACATTTCAATCAAGCTGGAGCCTCTCAGCCATATGATACCCCAATAAATGCAGAATGCTGGATTAGTTCTGGCTGGCTGGGGTTGCCTCCTGCTCTGTGCCAGCTCCTTCCCAAGGGATGGAAGGGGATGCTCCCCCCTCCCTGAGCATCCACTGATCTGCACTTGGAAATTCCACTAAGGAATGCTGGGTGCAGGAGCTGCCATCACCCCTCTGGAAGCATTGAAGAGCTTTGGAAATGAGAGGTGGAAAATAAAAATAATCCATCAATCATAGCTCTCCAACCCTGTGGTTTTTTGCAGCCTATTTAAAGGGGAAAGTTGTCATTTTGCTGGCAGGCTGCTCTCTCTCTCTCTCTCTCCAGAGTGGGATGCTCCAGCTGAGATTGATGCTCCAGGAGAGGAAACCTGGAGAATTCCCTCTCCCCCTCTGCTAAGCTGTTTTCTCCTTGGGGGATTTCGCTCCCCTGCTGCTCCAAAGACAGGATTAGGGATTTACACACAGGTGTGAGCCCAGCTGGAGCTGCAGGGGCTCAGCATCACCACAGCTCCCAGTGCTCCCAGTCCCTGCCAGGGGAGGGGGAAAATGGAGCTGAAACCACATTTCCTGCCAAGGAAAGCCTAAAAATCCACATTTTTCAAGGCACACTGAAACAAAAAGCAAGGAAAAACCAGAACACTGAGGATTCACAGCGCTGCCCCATCCCTGGAAGTGTCCAAGGCCGGGTTTGGATGGGACTTGGAAGGAGCTGGGATGGTGGAAGGAGAGCTGGGGGTGGAACTGGTTCCTTCCCACTCAAAATTCCATCCTGGAATTCTCTGACCAGCCCCAAACCGGTTTCTCATGGGCTTCACTTGTTCTGGAGCAGCCTGACTGTTTCCTGGGAGAAACACAGAGAAGCTTCCTACACCCCACTCACCTCAGGTTTTTAAACCTAATGTTTATAAACATAAAAAAACCAACACCAATCCAGCTGGGAAAAACCCTCAGCAGCGGCAGGAAATGGGGAAATCAGTCATTTGACTGCCTGGCCACAACTCTCTGCTCCTAAAGCATCCCTGGGCAGCAGGAGTGGGGTGGGATGGAGAGAGCTGAGACATCCTGAGCATCTCAAGCGTGGTGCAGCCCTGTGCTCACATCCTGTCAGCATTTAAATCATGGGAATGGGATGGAAACACCCAAAGGCTCCAAAAACACCTTTGTGCAAGGTTCCACAAGAGATCTCAACTCCCTTTTCTCCCAAGATCAGCCTTTTCTGCTCAGATGGCAGCACCTAAAAAGCATTTTCTCTTCTGAGTTCTTCTGTGAGAGCCACCCACGGCTGCCTTGCCAATAAAAATGGATTATTTTAGGTCATTTCAGTATTTACCTGGTTCTTGGAAGTGCTCTTCATTTGACAGGGTTCTGGATAAGATGAGGATAAGTGCTTCTTTAAACTGATCAAAGTGGACCTGTGGGGGGAAAAAAAATGGGAAGAAAAGAGGAAATCAGCTGGTGCAGAGTTAAATATGAGGCAAAAAATCCAGCAGGAAGATGGGAATTACTCAAATCATCACCCCTGTGCCAACAGCCTCGGCAAGGGGCACAAAGAAGCCTGGAGAAGTGACAGCAAGGGACATGAAAACACCTTTGGGCACGTGGGAGGAATTATTGCTGCCACAGAAAGATCCAAAGGCACACATTTCGTGCACTGGTTGGGTTTTTCCATCGAGCAAGAAGCCAAAATAACACATCCAAAGGAGCATCTCCATCACTTGAGGTGACCTGGCCAGGGTCAGTGGCTCCTACAACGAGACCATTCCTGATCAGGGATGAATAGTCCATTGTGGAAATGCTCCACTGCCCTAATTAAGCTTCAAAATAAAATCATTTCCCAATGTGGATGGCAGAAAAATCTGTTTATCACACTCCCTTTCCAGGGCAGCCCTGCCCCAGCAGCTCTGAGAGGGCTGAACTCAGAACACCAGGCCTGGAGTGTAGCTGGCAAAACCAGAGAGATAATCCTGCCACTGAGAGGGTTTTTTTTTTTTTCCTCCTTTTTTTCCCATCTGTGCCTTCCTGGAAATCCTCCACAAAGAGACTTCAGCATCCTCCCCATGGTGCTGGGGAATGTCAGCAATTCCAGCCGTGGGGACACCCAGGGACAGCTGGAGGAGCTATTTGACATGGGTCAGTGGCCAGCCAGAGCTGGCTGCTGCCATTTCTTTTGGCTAAATAAATCTTAGAAGAATTTCTAGCACGAAACAAAAGATTTTGTATTTAAAGGAGCCCAGCCAGGCTGCTCTGGGCGAAGGCAGAGCTGCACTCAGAGGGATTTTCACGCTGCTGGGGGAGGCACAAGCAGCAAAGTTCAGGTCTGGAAGTTCTCCAGCCTGGTTTTGGGTGTCAAGAAAGCTCAAAAAAATACCAAGAAGCTCTCTGGTAGGGAGGGGACACAGGTGAGGCACAGAGGGACAGGGGAGCACCTCATGCTGATCACCCCTGAGGCTTTAAACAATTTTAAACACGTTTCTTAAAGACAATTAAAAAATATGTTCAGCAGAGAAGCTCATCAGGAATGCCTCCATCTGAATGCTAATTGCTGCCATCCATTTCTAGTCACTGGTGTACTTCAAAAAGGACAGTTTACAGAGATGGGTGAATTTCCACAATTCAAATAAAAAAACCAACTTGACATTTAGACTAAATGAGGATGAATAAAAGATGAGGGTGCTCAAATTACAGGTTCCCTCCCCACGGGGTGCTCTGAGGAACTCAACTGTGACAACAGCCAGAGCCAAGCCCTTGGTTCTGTCCCTTGGACATCCTCGGTTCCTGCTGGGGCTGGGCTTGGATGGGACCAAGAAAACAAGATCCACTTTGCATCCCTCATGCAAACACAGGGAATTAAATAAAGCCAAAACATCTGGGCAGGTGTGCAGCACCTCTGACACCACCAGAACGAGCCCCATCAGCCCTGGGTGCACTAATGAGGAGGAGGAAGGGCCGGGGGGGAAACTGAGGCTGGGGGGGAAACTGAGGCCGGGGGGAAACTGAGGCCGGGGGGAAACTGAGGCCGGGGGGAAACTGAGGCCGGGGAAGGTGAGCAGGATGTGGCCACGCTCCTGTGCTCCACAGCAGGATCTCAAATGCAAACCAGCAGCAGCTGGACAGGCACAGGGGGTTCCCCAATGCCCTCCTCACGCTGGAGGTGGAGTCCCAGCTGGCAGAGGGGGGAGATGTTTCCTCAACAAGGGCCAGAGGTTCTCCTAACAGCAGCAAAAGCAGTCTGTGGCACATGTCTGACCTTGGATGTGGTGTGGCTGCACACACAGAGTGCTCAGAGGGTTCCACCACTGATAAAATCAGAGCACGAGGCAGGCAAGGCAGGCACGGGACAGCAAAGCCACAAAAGCTGCAGAAATCCTCCTGCAAAGGTGGGGAGGCTCTGGCACAGGGGTCCCCATCCCTGCAGGTGTCCAAGGCCAGGCTGGATGGGCTTGGAGCATCCTGGGATAGTGGGAGGTGCCCGTGGCAGAAGGAAATGGGCTTTAAGGTCCCTTCCAACCCAAAGCACTCTGATTCTACAATTCTGTGTGGGTATTTCTCATTTGTGTGTCTGCTCATGGGGGTCTCTCAGCAATCTGGGCTGGTCCCAAGCAGGCTGGGGGGGTTTGGGAGGTGATGCACAACGTCCCCAGGCTCAGGGACACCACACACATCCCCACAAACCCCCAGCCAGACCAGCACTGCACAGCCAGCCCAGCTCCCAGCCAGGACAACTCTCCCAGCACAAATAAATCAGAGGCAAACCAGACAAACAGAGCAGCAGAGGGAGGCTCAGCCAGGCCAGCCCAGCCTCCCCAGGGCAATCGGGGACCGAGCAAAGCCGAGCAGCTCCGGCTCCTCCGAGAAATCCCGACGCCTCTTCCCAGCCTGCTCCCTCTGAAGCTGTGCCAGATGAGCACTGGAAAGAGCTGTGTGTCTGTGCCAGGGTACCTGCTGCTCCCTGCTGGGTCCCTGCCATGCTCAGCACTTGGCACAGCCGGGACAGAGCAGCAGCTCCTGCCCTGGATCTGCAGCACAACCCCGTTCCCAAAGCTCCGTCCCCACTTGGAAACTCCTTCCAGGCAGGAGGCTGAGGAGGGAAATGGCTGCTGGGGGAGATGTAGAGTCATGGAATGATTTCCTGATCCACAGGGATCATCCAGGGCAGCTCCTGGCCCTGCACAGACCCCCCAACAATCCCAGCCTGGGAGAAGTGTCCAAACCCTCCTGGGTCAGCATTCCCTGGGGAGCCTGGGCAGTGCCAGCACCTTCTGAGGAAGGAAATCCAACCTAAACCTCCCCTGGCACAGCTCCAGCCTTTCCCTCATCTCCTAACAAGCCAAACTTGCAGGAACAGCAGCCCAGGGCAGCCTCACCCTGTTCCTCCACGTGGGGCAAACCCCACAGAGCATCAGGGGAGCAGCATCACTGCACAGGGGAGGGGGTTCTGCAGGAACCTGGCTTGGAAGGGCACAGGGGAGGGGGTTCTGCAGGAACCTGGCTTGGAAGGG
>NC_031774.1:59790649-59801269 GCF_001522545.3 Parus major | reverse complement strand
GCACAGGGGAGGGGGTTCTGCAGGAACCTGGCTTGGAAGGGCACAGGGGAGGGGGTTCTGCAGGAACCTGGCTTGGAAGGGACTGAGAGCCCAGGCAGGGTGTCCTTGCTGCAGGCTGTGAATGCAGAGGTGCAGGTGAAACCTGAGCTCCCCATCCCTGCTCAAGGACAGCGCCAAGGACAGGCCCTGCAGCACCCACAGGATCCCAGAAGGATTTGGGCTGGAAAGGACCTTAAAGCTTATCTCATCCCCTGCCATGGCAGGGACACCTCCCACGACCCCAGGCTGCTCCAAGCCCTGGCCTGGGACACTTCCAGGGACAGGGACTGAGTGCCAGGGCTGACCCCCAGGCCCCTGAGCACTGTCCCCAGGACACCTCCAGTTTGCTGCTAATTAAAGGGCACAGAGAAGACAGACAGACAGACAGACCGACCCATCCCCTCACTCCTGCCATCGAGGGTGAGGGAAAACCCTTCCTGAGGAATCCCAGGAACCGCAGTGAGCATCACCTCTGCACACAAGGTGTGAGGAAAAACAGCTCCACAGGGGTTTGGCTGTGCCAGGAGTCAGGGCAGGATCCACAACCCCCACACCCCATCAATCCCCAAACCTTCACAGGGGAGGCAGCACCCCCAGCCCCTCTCTGGATGCCAGCTCAGCTCCCAGTCCCTGCCCAGGGCAGGGGGTTGGAACAAGGTGATATTTCAAGTCCTCTTCCAAGCCAAATCATTCCACAATTCCCTGATCCCAGAGCAAGGCACAAAGACAAACACGTGGCCCCACTGAGTGTCCCCTGAGCAGACAAAACCTCCCCCCTGTGCCCCCCTCCCCAGAGCCCTGCCATAAATCCCAGCCCCTGGAAGTGCAGGCAAACAAAGGCTGGGACCATCTGCAGCCAGGGCTGGCAGGTGCAGAAAGTCTGAGCTCATGTTTGCTGCTCTTCTCCCCCTGAGATCCTGGGGAGCCCCGAGGATCCGACAGCCTTTAATTCAGGAACTGGGGAGATGGGAGCAGAGAAAGGACACAAAGATTGTCCTGAGGCTGGTGTGGCAGGCTGGGAGGGAGAAGCATCCCCAGGGATAAAGAGGGGAATGAAATCAAATGGGATGTGCCCTGCTGGGGTGGGGTGGGTGTGAGCTGGCACTGGGATGTTTTCACAGCAGGGTTTTGGTGCCCCCACCAGCTGTGACACTGCTTCTCTCTATGCCTCCATCCCACAGGTGCCAAGGCCAGGTGATAGGACAAGGGAAAATGGCTTTAAGCTGAAGGAAAACAGATTTATATTCAATATTGAGAAGGAATTTTTGGCTGGGAGGGTGGGGAGGCCCTGGCACAGGGTGCCCAGAGAAGCTGTGGCTGCCCCTGGAAGTGCCCAGGGCCAGGTTGGATGAGGCTTGGAGCAGCCTGGGACAGTGAGAGGTGTCCCTGCCACGGCAGGGGGTGGAACTGGATGATCTTTAAGCTCCTTCCAACCCAACCCATTCTGGGATTCTTTGATAACAGCACCCAAGTGCTGGATGCTCAGGATGACAGAGCAGCACAGAAAGTCTCTGATGCTCCAGAAAATGCCACACTGCAACTCTAAAGGTCAACAACCTCTGCCTGGATCCATCCCTGCTCCAGCTCCACTCACTCTCAGCAGAAGAGCTACAGCCCCAGGGCAGGAGAGGAAGAGGAGGAAAAAGGAAAAATTCCTTTGTTCATTAAAGCAATGATTTTGTTTGTGAAAACAGCAGTTTGATCAGGATGGCTGCGTGTCTGTTGGAAGCCCTGGCTGCCCTGTTCCACATTTTCCTGATTTTAATGAGCAGTGATGGGATTTCAGGGTGATTTCCAGGGAAGGATCTAATGCACTGTGAGCACGGCGTGCTGGGAAAGACGTAATGCAGAACACAAGGACATCCCTGAACGGGGAGATCCCCCCAAGGACAAGCAGCTTCTGCTCACTGCCCTGGCATTTCACTCCAAAAAGGTACAAACACCACTGAAAAATGGCTTTGGGAAGCCACCAACAGCAGGAAACGTGGCCAAAGGTGGCTCAGACAGAGAATGTCTGAGTGGGACAATGTTCTCCACCTTAGAAAACGTGTGGGACAGCACACGGCCCCGCCGGTCTAACTACAGCTTAAGCCAGCGTAAATCACAGGCTCAAGCCCTGGATTTAGGTCCTTGCCCTGTCTCAAGAGGCTCAGAGTTTGTGCAAGCACTTGGTGAGCTGGTCTGGGGAGGTGACCCAGGAGCTGCTGCCGGGGGCACGGGGACAGCATCAGCCAAATGCCAGCACAAGGACAGCCAGGACCTGGCACCTGCTCTGGCCTGGACACTGGGAAAGCACTGGGAGCACAAGGCTCAGCCTGAAGTGCTGATTCCTGTGTTTCAAACCACAGACAGAGCAGTTCCCTTCCCTGTTATCACCAGTTCTGCTCTTGGAAGTCTCCCTGTGCCCACCCTGCTGAACAAACCAAACCCCTCCCCCCGAGTCCTGCGGCGCCAGAGCCTCAGGAATGTTGGAAATACACAAATTACAGCCATCAGCCTCTTCCCAAGACCATCCCATGCAGGCACTGCCTCCCCAGCCCCTTCCATCTCCCCAGATGCTTACCCTGCCTAGGAGGTTTCCTTGGAGGAGGGTCTGCTGCAGTGCTGGGGCCACCTCCTCCAGGTGCAGCATGTGGCAGAGGTCAGTGAGCTCCTCCTGCCCCAGGGACCCCGTGCCTGTGCTGTCAAAGCTGTCAAAGAGCTCCTTGAGACGAGCTTCATACTGGTCCTGCTCAGCTTCATCCATCCCATAGCCTGCCACGCTCACCTGTGGGGAGAGACAGCCCAGGTGAGCATCGGTGCCACGGGACAGGCAGAAACCCCAAGGACCAGCACAGGAGCTGCCCACGGGGCTGTGTGGGGCTGTCTGGGGTCCCATGAAGGGCTCCAGCACTGCTCCAGCCTCTCCCATCCCACTGGGATGAAGAAGTCAGGGAGCAGCAAGAGCTCTGCAGAGCCCAAGCCTGGGGAGGCACAGCCCAGGTGGCTGAGCCAGCCCCACGAGCCACAGCCCCATGTGCCACCTCCAGGAGAGGCTGGTTCTGCTCAGCCAGAGCAGCTCAGGTGCTGCAGGGGAAAATTGCTCCCCTGGGCTCCACTGATCCCCAGGTGATGCAGGTGATGCTTTGCTGAGAGGATAAACAAGCCAGCAACAGCTCAGCAACAGCAGGGAGCCGAGTGTGGGGCTGTGCCTGAGGAGGGGAGGGCAGGAGATCCCTGGCCAGCCACCCTGCCCACCCCCTCCATGAGCACAACACACCCCTGTGCCAAAGCTGGGATCATGGAACACTTCAGGTTGGGGGAAAAACCCCCCAAGATCAAGCCCAGCACTGCCTGCACTGCTCCTCCAGCAGGGATTTCAGGACAAGCCCTGGCTGAAGGCAGAGAAGGGTTTGACAGGCAGCAAAGTGTGGGGACAGCCAAAATCTATCTGGTGTCCTGCACCTAGCACACAAAACCCAGCCCAAATCTGCCTCAGGTCTTCATCCTCCCCTCCAAGTCAAGTTTTCACCCCTCTCATCCACTGCTAACAGAGGATCACAGCCCCAGGAGCTGTTCTGGCAGGGGAGGAGAGGGAAATTTCCTGTCTGAAATGAAGGATTTGGCTGGATGTGTTTGTCCAGCCTGGCCCAGGGCTCCTGGCTGGCTTTGGGTGGCAGCAGTGTCACCCAGTGCCACCACCCTGGGGCACCACAGGCACTGTCACCATCCTTGGTGACAACAGGCACTGCAGGGCCCTGGTGTTCCAAGGACACAACTGGGCATCCAGGGAAGCCTGGCCAGCCTCAGCCATCACCCCACACCCACCAGCCACGGGAATTCTGCTTTTGTGACTGCTGCAGGTTGTGTTTTCCCAGTTTCCCAAAGCCCCTCCCCAGCCAGCCCTGCCATGGAGCAGCCCCCTCTGCTCCTCACAGGGCTCTTGTGGCTCCCTGTGTCACCAGCAGCGCTCCTGGACACCCCAGAACAAGCAGAGCTGCTCCAATTGCAGCCCAATTCCACCTCCCTGGCAGGAAATCTCCAGGGCAGGCACTGCAGCAGCCGTGTCCTTGATTCCAGTGGCTGCAGGAGCAGATGCCAAGGCACAGCATCCTCTGGATCCCACATCTGCTGAGGGATGCAGGGCTGCTGCCAGGCAGAGCCCGTGGGACAGGGACAGCCCAGCCACGCTGTCCTTCCTCCTGCACTGCAAGGAGAACGAGGATGGCTGTGAGCACTCCAGGGAGAGGAACAAAACCCCTCCACCTGAGCCTCACACCCTCCCTGTCCCATTTTTCCTCCCCCCAAATCCCTCTTGAGCTGATTTCTCACGGCACCCAAACGCTGTGGGGAGGAGGGAGGACACAGACACTTTTGACCTGGGGCACAGAGGAGGAGGCAGCACCCAAAAACTCAGGTGCCTGTGAGCAGGAGGAAGACAAGAAACTTGTTTCCATTTCCCACCTGCAGCCCCAGGGCTCCACACTGGCTGGATCCTGGTGTTGGGGAGCCCTCCCTGCACATTCCAGCAGCCCCAAAACCCACAGCCAAGCCTCCAGCAAAGATGACTCCGACCCACAGAGCTTGCCAAGCATTTCTGAACCTCTTATCTTCGGGGTCAGCCACCTCCTGCCCCTCCAGAGCTGTCTCCAGCACCTGACCTTACAGCTACACTGCCAGAACCAGTTTCCCCAGTTAGTGCAGAGAGCTGGGTGCCACCTCCCAGTTTATCCCAGAGCATCCCTGCTGCTGGAGCCCAAAAACCCACCCTGGGCAAGTCCAGCATCGGGGACCCCACAAAACCAGCAGGAAAAACACAATTCCTAGAAGGAAAAGAGCATCAGGTGCGTGTTCCACACCTGCCCTACAGCCCAGGTGCGTTTTTGGGTGGCAGCCTCACGCATCCTCACAGGGACAGAGCTCAGGGGGACACAAGCAGCCCTGCAGAGCTTGGGGAAGGGATTTCCAGCAGGAATGAGCTGGGATTTGAGGCTGGTTGCCTACCTGGAGTCAGGGAGCTGCCAGCAGCCCGGCCATCCCGCAATCCTGCACAACCTCCATCTTAGGCAGGCGGCTCCGGCACGCAGCTGGCTCAGCAAGGTGACCCAAGATGCCTCCTCCTGACTGAATTATTCAGCAGCACTTCCATGGAAAGGGGGGAAAAAAATCCCAGCCGAGCCTCCTACCTGAGGAGCTGGTGAGCTGGCATCAGGCAGCAGTCAAAATAATGAGGGCAGCAGCATCAGAGCCACCTCCAGAGCCGTGACGGGGAAGGGGGGACACGGCAGAGGCACACAAAGCCTGAATTAAAGGCCAGCCTTTCATCTCTGCTCCAGATGGGCCAGCAGCTGAGATGCAGGAGGGTGGCTGGGATAATAGGGGCAGGGGGGCAGCAGCTGAGAGGGGGCTCCATGGTCCCCGTGAGGAGGAGAGGGGCTGGTCCCTGCACAGGGCATCACTTTGTTCAGATTTATTACCAACCTTCTGTGGTGTTTCAAGTCTCCCAGCTCGAGCAGACAGAGCTGAAAATGCACATTTAGGAGAGTCAGCACCACATTACTCTTGATTTCTGTTCTCCTTATTACCAGCCTGGGGAAGCAAAGCGCTCCGGGATGATGAGAAGAGGAAGTTTTCACCGGCATTTCTTTCCTGCCTTTAAATCCACCCCCTCCTGAGAGCCAGATAACCTTCACAGCACACAATGCAGGGGCCTGATAGGACTAAATTCTCAGCTAAATTTAACTCAAACAATATAGGCTTAAACAGTAATTACCGCTTCGCATATTAAGTGGCAGGAATCAATATCAACTTCAGCCTAGAGCTGATGAAGACACAGATTATCTGGTCAATCAATGGCATCAGCAAGGAAAAACACCACAATTAGCACAATTACTTTGTTTTTGTTTATTTTGGGGGGTGGTGTTTGTAAACAGTAGGAATTATAGAATCCCAGAATTACTTGAAGGGACCTTAAAGGCCACTTCATGCCAAGCCCCAGCTGTGGGCAGGGACATTTTCCATTAGAGCAACACAAAATCACATTTTCTGCAGCCCAAGAGGGAGATTTTGGGGATGCTGTGCCCGGATGCCCCCATGGTCACCTTGCCCCTATCCCAACCTGCCCTCCATGAAAGTCATCAGCTCCAAGGAGGAAAATGTTGTTTTTGCTGCTACTCTTAATTACCTCCACTCAAATGAGGGCCTGGTAATTAGCAGTAATTACCCAGCGGGGCAGCATCCTGTGGCCACGTCCAAAACACAAGCACCTACTCCATGGGATGTCACTGCTCTGGAGAGCACGGCCACACTCGGGCACCTCAAAGCAACTTTCCCTTCCCTCTGCTCTTGTGACAGGCGGGGTGATGTGAAAACAGCTGCCAAAACCCACCAGGAGCCCGGTTTGGAACGCTGGGGTTTGTGTGAGATGCCCAAAAAGCAGGCTGCAGAGCTCTGAAAGCCAGAGCTGAGGTTGTCTCACACTCATTATCTCCTTCCCCTAATGAACCATCTCATCCATCACAGCTGCAGCTCTGCTGAATCACACAATTCCCTGAGCTGGAAGGGATCCACAGGGATCATCCAGGGCAGCTCCAGGTCCTGCACAGACCCCCCAACAATCCCAGCCTGGGCATCCCTGGCAGAGCTGCCCAAAATCTCCTGGAGCCTCGGGAATGTCACCATTCCCTGGGCAGTGCTCTGGAGGAAGAACCTTTCCTAAAATCCAACCTAAACCCCCCAAACACAGCTCCAGCCCTTCCCTGGCTCCTGTCCCCATCCTGTTCCCCATCCCTGTATCCACCCCAAAATCCCCACACCGTGTCGGGGCAATCTCCACCCCATCCCACAAAGGCTCACCCCGAGAAACCAAAGGGAAAGGGAACAACAAAACCCAGCAGGACAATGAAGCACCTAAATATCAGTAAAAAATGTCATTAAATCACTTGACAGCACACACAGCTCTTCAAGGCTCACTGTTCCTCCTCCCCACTGATCCACACTCATCATTTTCCCTTTACACCTCAATGCCACCTCTCCCCCTGCACCCCAAAAACACCCCCAGACCCTCCAAAGTTGGCAGAGAGCAGCGATTCTCTTAACCAAGCTCCGCTCCAGATTAGCAAAGCAGCCACGGCCTATAAAAGCGCTATAAATTTATGTAAAGAGCATCAAAAGCAACGCAGAGGTTTGAATATTCACGCCAGGCCGGTATTTGCATTGTAATGGGGCTTTTCACCGCCAGCCTTCCCTCCGTAAGGAAAAACAAAGCGCCCATCTGGTTTGATTTTGCAAATCGGGCTGGAGTCGCTCTGCAGTAACTCGGGGAGCCCCGGGTGCGATAAAGCCCAAGGTGGAAGCACAAAGCTGATTATTTCTGAAGTAAACAAAGCGAGCCGGTAATTTATCCGGGGAAATGTGGGATTCGGTAATTCCCGGGGAGCTCAGAGCTCCGATAAAGCCGGGCTCTGCTGAATCACGGCGATACCGCGTCCAGCGCCTTCCCCCGGCTCCGTTTTGGGGAGCACAGGAGGAAAATGAGAGGGATCCACCCAAATTCTCACCCATCCATCCCCCAAAATCCCAGCTCCGGAACCTCCTCGGCTGCGGATTTTGGCTTTCCTGGCTCACAGGCTCCATCCCTGCAGGGATGCTCCAAAGGAGACGGGCCCACGGTGGGTGAGCAGACAGCAGATGCTGTCTGCCACCCTGGTGACAGCGAGAGCTTTGCCGATGACAAAACAACTGCTGTTATTAATTCCTCCAGCCACAGCCGGCTGCTTGCAGGGCTCAGCCGGGGAGAGCGGCCCGGACCCCGCCGCTGCCAGCGTTCAGAGCATCTCTCCGGGAACAGGGACACACGCAGGGATGGGGCAGGAGGGCGAGTGTCACCCTGCGGGACCACTGCCGGCAGCGCCGAGGGGACCTCGGTGGCTTTGGCACCCACTCACGGACACCCCCGAAATCACCACCGCACCCTCTAGCTGCCATCCCCATCCCTCCAGCATCCCCCCCGCCCTGCAGAGCCCCTTCCCCAGGCACCCACCTCTCCGCTGCGCCCCTTCCCCTCCGGCCCGTCCCGGCGCCCGCACACGCGGCCGGCCCCGCCGGGAAGGGACGGGAAGGGGCGGGCTGAGCCCCGGCACCGCCCGCGGAGGAGGGACCGGGCCGAACCGCGCTCCCCCCGCACCCAGGGCTCGCTGGAACCCCTTCCCCTTCCTCTTCCCCTTCCCTCGGCCAGCCCCGGGCTCACCGGCTGCCGGTGCCCGCGGGCGCGGCGGGGCTCGGAGCGCTCGGAGCGTTGCGGGCTCGGGGGAGGCGCCGCGTTCAAATGCGGCCGCGTTTATTGGGCCGAGGCTCGGGGGCGGCCCCGGGGCGGGGGGACCGGCGGTCTTTGTGCGGCACCACCCGGGAACGCCCCCCGGTACAGGGAACGGCGGCCGGGCTGTGCCGGGATGTCCCGCACCCCTGGGGCACCGATGTGTCCCCGCTGTTCTGCACCCGCTGTCACGGCATCACCTCCGCTTCCCGCTGTCCCGCACCTCAGGACGGTGGAACCCTCGGTCCCCCGATGTCCTGATCCCGCCGGGTGGCATCAGCTCGGTTCCCACCATCCCGCACCCCAGGGGACATCATCTCATCTCCCCATTGCTCTGCACTCCCGGGTGGCATCGGCACAGCTCTCCAGTGTCGTGTCCCCCAGGGTGGCACCACCGCGGTCCCCAGTGCCCCACACCTCAGAGTGGCATCACCCTGCTCTTCAATGTCCCATCCCTCCAAACGGCATCATCACAGTTCCTGTCATCGCACGCCCCAAGGTGGCATCACCCCGGCTCCCCAGTGTCCTGTCCCCAAGGGTGACACCACCTTGCTCCTCATCGTCCCACAAGCCACGTGGACACCGCTCTGAGTCCTTGCTGTCCTGTCCCCCCCAAGGTGGCATCGCCGCGGCTCCGCTCTGTCCTGCACCCCTGGGGACACGGTCCTGCAGCTCCTCATTGTCCCCAAAAAAACAACCCCACGTCACCTGAGCTGTCCCACAGCTGAAGGTCACAGCGACACATGGCTGTCCCCCACCCTGGTGACCCTGCCATCCCTGGGGGGACAACATCTCCTTGTGTCACCGTGACACAGGACAGCCCTTCCTTCATCCACTGTCCCACCCGTGCCAATCTCTCTTTGGGGGGCTCACAAAACCAGGGACCCCCCCTTTGTCCCTGGAGCCACCCGGCAGGGGAACACCAGCCCAGGCAGCAGCAGAATTCCAAGCCTCATGGAAAGCTCGGCATTCCCGGTTGGAAGCTGGAGCCACCGCTCGCCCACGCTCCTGCTCAGATCCAACCTCAGGAATTCAGCTGTCCCCAAGGCTTGTGGATTCTCTGCTGGCTATAAGGGCTTCCTCTCCAGCATGAGCTTGTTTTGCTGGGTTATTTTGGGTTTTTTTTGGTGAAAATGCCTGGCTCGAGATGACTTTTTAGCTTTCTTCCCCTTTTCAAGGCGGCTCTGGTCTGCAAGTTCAAGAAATTTCCTTGAACACAAAAGCCTCACACAGGGGATTACATAAACCTGGCTCAGATCATAAACCAGGCTTAAAACCCCACGAGATCCCCCAGCAGAGCCAGGATGGCTTCGTCACCACACGAGGACATCTGGGACACGTGAAGGTAACGGCGTGAAGAGCTTCAAAAGTACAGTAACAAAATATTGTAATAAAATATTGAAATAAAATAAAATATTTAGGGGTAGTTGTGCTGCACAGCACCTGGCACTCCTGGCACGGTGTCCCCAGCACGTGGATGTGGCAGTGTCCCCACGGTGACAGGAGCAAGGCAAGGTGACTCCAGAGGAGCCCTTGGTGAGAGGTTTTGCTGGACAGATGTCAGCAGCCGTGGCTTTGTGCCGGCCAAGGGCTTTTTTTGTCTCGTTTTTTTAACATTTGCCATTTTTCTCCGCCGCTTTCTTCTGCTCTGACACTTGCTGAGGGTTTTTCTTTCTTTCTTTTCTCCCTCTCTTTCCACATTTGCTTTTCCATCCCGGGTTCAAACACTTTTTCTCCGTGTATTATGCTGAAGTTGGAACCATCTGGTGCTTTGTTTTGTTGTGAGCCCGGCGAGTGCCAGGACCTTTATCCCCCTCCTCCTCCTCCTCCTCCTCCTCCTCATCTCTAATCCAAGTGACAGCCCCCAAAAATCCCCCCTGTCCCCCAACAAAGCCACGGGCCACACTCGTGTGTGGGTGGGCCATGTGTCCCCATGTCCCCACCCCACAGGGATGTGCAGCCCCCCTGCCCCAGGAGAGCTGGAAATGTTATAAATGTAAATTATATTATTGGTTTTTTTGCAAATATTGTAGTGGATGTTATGTGGATAAGGTTAGAAAACTTGGTTGTGTTAATATAGTTTCTTTTATTTCTGGTATTGAAATTTATTATTGAATAAATGTTATTATTTCTTGTTATTAAAATTTAGAAATAGGGGTATAATACACATATATCTTAAGCTAGAACATGATATTAAAACAAAAACTACTTTTTGTTTATATAACACAAAGATTGAAAAGACAATCAGAGACCCTCCTGCATTCTTAAAATTATTTTATCCTCCAAGA
>NC_031774.1:59762794-59789526 GCF_001522545.3 Parus major | reverse complement strand
CTTATCCACATAACATCCATTACAATATTTGCAAAATAATATAATTTACACTTATAAAAGGGGGATTGTTGGACATCAGCAGCGATGGATGTGGGGCTGGCACCCCAAATCAGGGTGTGGGTGACCCCTGTGCGAGGCTCAGGGTCAGGAACATTCTCCCGGCTTGGATTTGGCTGCTCCATCACGTTTTCCTTCCCATTTTTCCCAGGACAATGGGGTGCTTTGTTCTGGGATGAGGAAAAGTCCTGCTGGAGCTCGGGGTGGAGCTGGGAGCTGCTCCTGAATTCCTGGGCTATTTCCAGCTGTGCCTTGCTGGGCACAGGGATCCGGCAAAGACAGGGGGGAAAAAGGACATAAAATAACCCAAAAAATTAAAAAATCAGCCAAAAAAGCTATGAAACCATCAGCAAAATAAAGGGGAAAAGGAAATAACGCTGTAGGAATAAAAAAAAAAACCCAAACTTTTGGAGCTGGAGGGAACCTCCCCATCTCCCAGCTGGTGCCGGGAGAAGTTTGGAATGACATAAACCCAAACTTTGCTGTTTTTTGCACAAAACAAAGGCGAGTCTCGGTGGTATCGTCACTCCACGGCTCGCTGCTGCCATCCCACGTCCAATGGCATTCCCAGAGCCGCCTCTAAGGCCTGATCCTGCCTGATTCCCTCCTTGGATTTTCCCTTCAGCCCAGGAAAACCTCGTGTTTGTTGGGCTGGTTCTTTATGGCAAGAAATATTTGGGTGGTTGCTCCATCCTGGTGAGCACTCAGAGCTTCCCAGACCTTTCCAACCCTCAGGAGCTCCAGATCTCCTCTGGCACCTCGTCCATCCCTGGATCAAACCAGAATTCCTGATGATTTCCCAACATCTTCATGAGAATTCGCTGCAGCCCCAGGACTTACTGGGAATGGGGGAAAACTGGGGGTGGAAGGAGAAGCTCCTGGCTGTGGAACCAGCTGGGTTTGTTGGTCATTTCCCCGTTCTCCTGCCCCTGAGGCTCGGGAAGAGCAGCTCGGGGCTGGCTGGTGCCACCTTATTGCGACAGCTGCTGATGGGAGCGTGGAGACGCCGGCCCCGCTTGGACTGGACCTGTTTGTCTTTGGATTTGCATTTTGCTGGTGAGGTAGGATTAGATGGGATATTGGGAAAGACCCTGGGAGGGTGGGGAGGCACAGGGTGACCAGAGGAGCTGGGGATGCTCCTGGATCCATGGAAATGCCCAAGGCCAGGTTGGACAGGGCTTGGAGAAACCTGCGATAGCAAAAGGTCTCCCTGGCCAGGAATGGGGTGGGATTTAAGCTCCCTTCCAAGCCAAACCATTCTGGGATTCCATGATTCCAACTCAGGAAAAGCAGCAAAGTCTTACTTTG
The DNA here is from genome assembly GCF_001522545.3 of Parus major. NCBI lineage: Eukaryota > Metazoa > Chordata > Aves > Passeriformes > Paridae > Parus > Parus major. The sequence goes on along the minus strand of NC_031774.1, from coordinate 59,788,161 downwards.
GAGGGCAGGTGGATAAAAGCAGCTCCAAACGCCAGCCTGGGTGGCTGCTCCTCTGGGAGAAGGTTTGTGATGATTTATGGGGTCTCTGCTGTGGGCCCCACCGACAGGTGAGGTCAGGGCCCAGCACATCCAGCACCTGGCAGGGAATTCTGCTGGAACAGGGATATTCCTCTCCTGGTGGGATGTTTCATCCTGAAAATCTGACTCATCCTGCCAGAGCTGCAGGTGGGAGGCTCAGCTGAGAGGCTTCCACCCTTCCTGCTGAATCCTGCCTTTAGCGTTAAACCGTTCTAAAAACGATTTTCATTTTTTAACCTGCAAGTTTTTCCCTCTGTGCTCGTTTGCTCTGCTGTGTCACCTTAGTGCTGTCCCCACGCTCCTCTCTTGGGGGACAGCGGAGATTTCCTAGGCTCCCCTCTAAACCCAGCCTTGGCTCACAGGGGGCTGCAGCTTTTCTGGGGTCCCCCTTAAACCTGCCGGTCCCTGGGGGACAGATGGCATCTGTCCCCAGATCTGGGGTCCCGATGGCATCTGTCCCCAGATCTGGGGTCCCGATGGCATCTGTCCCCAGTTCTGGGGTCCCGGGGGGACAGGGGTCTGTCACCCTGACGGGGTCCCTGCACCGCGGCCATCTCGGGGGGACAGACCCGCCCGGGGCCCCGCAGCCGCCGCCTCTGGCGGTGTCACCGCGGCTGGGGCTGGCCCTGTCCCCGCCGGGTGGGCGTGGCATGGGCGTGACCGACGGGCGTGGCCTGGCGGAGTGGGCGTGGCCTGGTGACACCGGCGTGTCCCCGTGACGTGGGCGTGTCCCCGTGACGTGGGCGTGTCCCCGTGACGTGGGCGTGTCCCCGTGACGTGGGCGTGGTCTGTCGGCGCTGTCGGGCGCGCAGCGATGCGGCGTCGCGGCGGGGACGGCGACAGCGGCGACAGCGGCGACATTGGGAGGGCGGAGGGCAGGTCCGGCGCGGCCCGGCAGGGACGGTGAGTACCCGCCACTATGGGGACACCGCCGTGGGGACATCGCCGTGGGGACACCGCCGTGGGGACGCCGCCGTGGGGACATCGCGTGTCCCCGTCCCCGAGCCGTGTCCCCTGTCGCGTCTCTCATGCGCTGTCGCCACTCCGTGGCCTGCTCACCCTGCTGGCGCCGTGCCCCCGTGTCTGTCCCCGCTGCCATGGCCGTGCCACCCTGTCACTGGCACCGGCCCATGCTGTGCCCGTGTCCCCGGATCGTCTTGCCATAAGGGTGACTCCACACCGTGGCCGTGTCCCCGTGTCACCCCGCCAGCACCGTGACCCCGTGCAGTGGCCGCGTCCCCGTGTCACCCTGCATGGCCACGATCCTATCCTGAGGCTGTGTCCCCCCTGGCCCTGCTGCTGTCACCGTCCTGTCACCGTGCTGTCACCGTGCTGTCACCGTGCTGTCACCGTGCTGTCACCCTGCTGTCACCCTGCTGTCACCCTGCTGTCACCCTGCTGTCCCTTTTGGCCACGGTGGCAGCTGCCAGAGGTGGCCTGGGTGGGTTTGTCGCCCCGCTGGGGACAGCTCGGTGCTCAGGTGTTTGCCAAGGGCCGGGCTGAGCCGCACTCGAGCGCTGGGTGCGGACCAAGAGCAGCACCTGACAATTCCCTGCAGCCTCTCCAGGCCATTCCTGGCCCGGTCCGTGGCTGCCCGTGCTCAGCCCCGTGTCCTGGGGGATCGGTGGGGTTTGGGGAGCTGCCCGTGCCTCCAGCCCAGCTCCTGCCATCCCACACCATCCCGGGAAGGGTTCGTGTTCCCTGGGGACCGTCATGGCCTGGGATTGTGCAATCCTTCCTTAGGGTCTTCCAGCATTCCCAGGGCAGGGAATGGAGCGGGTTCCTTCTGACCCTGCTCGTGTGCCTGGCTCCCATCACAAACCTCTGCCCTAAAACCTCCATGCCCAGACCGGTTTCCCCATCACCATCAGCCCACTGGGGATGTCAATGCTGGGAAAACTGCAGGTCTTGGCTTCCCTTTCCCACCGGGCGGGCTGGGGCCGTGTCTCTGCCGCAGGGAGCGGCTGGATGTGTCCCCCAGCCCTTCAGAGCAGGGCGCTGTTGGAGCTGGTGCTGCTGGCACTGGGGGGACATCACCCCCAAACCCCTTTCCCACCTCCCTCCTTGTCCCTGGAGTATTGCAGAAGCTCTTTCTGCCAGGCTCGGGGATTCGGGGTGTTGTCACCGAGTATCGGTTGCTCCTTATTGCCGGTTTGACTTGCAGCTCCCGGCCCTGGCACGTTCCCTGCCCTTCCTGCCTCCCGGCGCCCCGTGGGAGGGCGTGGGGGACCAAATCAGCGCCTCTGTCACCGCCTGTCACCCCAAAAGCCAAGCGCAACACCGCTGTGGGGATCCACTTCCCACTGCCAGAGAGATTGGGGTCAAGCCTTTGCAGGAAAAAGCTGTGTCCAAGCCTCACGGCTGGGATTGGGGAGCCGGCACCCCAAATCCCTTGGGATGGGAGGGGATGTGTAACACGCTCCTCTTTGCAGGGCTCAGCACTCCTGGCTCCCAGGGCTGCGCACCCTCCTCCTGGCCCCGCTGCTCACCTACACCTCCTTGCCCTTCCTCATCCGCCTCTTCCCCAGCGTGCTCACCAAATTTGTCTACCTGAACTTCCGTGAGTATCCCGGGGCTGTCCCATCCAGGAGAAACCCGCAGGGATCCAGAGCTGGCTGCTGCAAACCCCCCAAAACACGGGTGGGACCCATACCAGGGCTTATCCCGCTCCTGCTGTGCCGTGGGCTGCCAGAGGAGGCACGGGGGGATCTTTCCCCGTGTTTTGCAAGCTCTGAAAAAGCCGTGGTGCTGCCGACCCTGTTTACTGCCTGCAGTCACAACACGCCCAGGCACGCTCAGCAGCAGCGGGGCTGGAAATTAGGGTGGGATGAGATGGCAAAAGGCTGAGCTCGCCTGCCTTGATTAATTTCAAACGAATAACACGCTAATTTAGTTAGAAAGAACTGTATAAACTCAGCTGGATAGGAGGATTCTGGATGATGGCTGTGATTTCTCCATCAGTGGCCTTCCCCTTCTTCGTGGACTTTCGGCGGCCGGAGGTGCTGGTGACCAACACCATCAACCTGCAGCTCAGCACAGAGCCGGGTGTCACAGTCGGTGTCTGGTGAGCAGGGTGTCCTCAGCAGGGACAGCAGGGTCCTGGGGAGCCCCCCGGGGTAACCCCACTGTCCCCCCAGGCACACGGTGCCGGGCAGCAGAGGGGCCGAGGCGCGGGGCAAGGACCAGCGCTGGTACGAGGAGGCTCTTGCTGATGCTCACCCCGTGATCATCTACCTGCACGGCAATGGGGGCACCAGGTGAGTTCCTGACATCCAGCACCGGGCCAGGGTGGCTGCTCTGAGGGGAGAAGCAGCAAACCCCATGCAGCAGCCAGCACTGCTGTGGGGGGCTGTTGTTGTTGTCTCTGACCCCAGCAGTGAAGGAAAATCCCAATAAAACAAAGGGAAGAGTTAAAATCTGTCCATCCCACAGCAGCATCCAGCTCTTCCCTCCTGGGATTAGGTCACCCTGGTTCCTCAGCTGCACTGGTGATGGAGGGGAGGGTCCCTTGGGGTCTCCCCGAGCTCTAATCCCATTTTCCCCATCAGGGCTGCGAGTCACCGTGTCCAGTTCTTGAAGGTAAGTGGTGGCCTGTGGGGACACTGGGGCCAGCGAGGCTCCTGCTGGCTCTGGGGACCCCAGAGAGGCCCTGTGCAGAGTGAGGGGCCGTGCTGGGGGTCCTGGGGTGCGTCCCCCACCAGGACATAACGCGGTGCTGCTCTGACAGACGATGGGGGCTGCTGACTTTCACATCCTGGCTCTCGACTACAGAGGTAAATTGTCCCCCTGCCTCTTGCTGGGTGATCCCCCTCTTGGGGCCTGTCCCCACCAGGGTTGTGACACTGAGCTGTGTCCCCCACAGGCTATGGGGACTCCACTGGACACCCCTCAGAGAGTGGCTTCACCACGGATGTCCTGGCGCTCTATGACTGGGCGAAAGCGCGGAGTGGGAACAGCAGCATCCTCTTCTGGGGACATTCCCTGGGGACAGGGTTGGTGCAGGGGGCGGGATGGGGGCACACCAGAGCCCACCCTGTGCCCTGTGACACTGCAGCCAGGCTGGGGCCACCTGGGGATGGACCAAGGGCTGGCAGCAGCTCCTTGGTAGAGGCCCCTGCAAAGCCAAACTCGGCCAATGAGGGGAATCTGAGGGTGCATCCCTCACTTGGCTGCTTCCCCTCACTGGCACCTCTCCCGTCACAGGATTGCCACCAACGCAGCGAGGAAACTGCAGGAGGAGCGAGGTAAGGGCCAGCATGGATGGCTTGTCCCCATGGTGTCACCCCGAGGCTCTGCCCTGCCCTGGCCTGAGTTTGGGGCTGCAGAGGAGATGAGGAGCCCTCCCTACCCTTCCTCCCTGCTGGAATGGGGACATCTTGGCCCCACTGCTGCCTGGGAGGGGAGTGTGACAGCAGCCTGGCAGGGGGGACAGCCCCTCAAAGCCATGCCCACTGCCACCTCAGTCTGCCCTCAGGGGTCCAGGTTGATGCCGTGGTGCTGGAGTCTCCCTACACCAACATCCGAGACGCAGCTGCCAACATCCCCATCACCAAGGTGAGTCTGGGGGCTCTGCCTGGGGGTCCCCCAGCAGTCACAGGAGGGGGCTCGGCCTCTGGGGTCCCCCAGCAGTGTCAGCCCCGGCTTCCTGGGTCTCCCCCCTCGCAGTGGAACCCAAGGCGTGGTTTAGCACCCCCAAACTCTCTCCCTGCCAGATCTACCGGCAGTTCCCGGGTTTCGAGTCCCTCATCCTGGACTCCCTGGCTCGGGCAGGAATGTTCTTCCGCAGTGATGAGAAGTGAGTTCCTGCTGGGAAGGGGCACAGCAGAGCCCAGGGGCTGTGGGAATGATGCCAGGACCACCTGGCTGAGGAGAGGTGTCAGTCACCCCATAGAAATCCCTTCACTCCTGTGTTTACCCAGCTTACTCATACTTCCAAAGTGGCTTTTTATTTGCGTAATGTCAGGTATTACTTTGATTATTGAGCAAAGTCCATAAACCACCATCGTTTTTTGGGTGCTCCTGTTCCTTGTAGCACACAGAGCCTGCCCAAAATCTGATTTATGGGTGCTTTAAACCCATAAATCTGACCCTATAACTGGGGGTTAAGGTGATTGGGGTGCTTGGTGCTGCCATGCCAGGGCAAGCAGCATGGGCACCACCCAGGTGGGCATGAGGGGCACTGCTGGGGGGGTCAGGGCGCTGTGGGAATTTCACCAGGGGTTGGGGAGGCTCTGGGGAGAGTCCTCAGGGCTGTTCTTGCTGCCTGCAGTGTGAAGGTGCTGGGCTGCCCCCTCCTCATCCTGCACGCAGAAGATGACGGAGTCCTGCCTCCAAAGCTGGGACGCAAGGTGGGCACCACCAGCCGGGCTTTGAGCCTGGCTTTGGAGGGCTGAAGTGGCCAGAGAGGGAATGGCCACGCTCCAGGAGGGGTTTGGGGTCCCCTGCTCATGCAGTAACCGCTCTCCCACCCCATGGCAGCTCTATGAGACAGCACACAAAGCCTACAAGGACAAATCCAAGGTGAAGTTCATTACCTTTCCCGAAAAGCTGGGCTTGGGCCACGACTACATCTCCTTCAACCCAGAGCTGCCTTCCCTGGTGAGGTAAGTGCTGCTCCACAAAAATGGGGGGCACTGGGTGAGCCACGTGCTCCCCTTCCACTGCTGCAAGCTCAGAGCTCAGAGCTGCCTGGCTCTTGCTCCTTCCCTTCCCCACGGTGTTCGCTGGCATCACTTTCTAAACTTCAGTCGCCCCCCAGTGCCCTGAGCCTGTCCTCACCTGGGTGGCTTGGGGAGGTGGCTTTGGGGCCACCAGCTCCTCCTTGCCCTGGCTGCAGAGATGCTCCAAGCCCAGCTCAGCCCCGCATGCAGGGATCACAAATCAGGCTCTGACGCAGCACAGGAGGGTGAGTGGCACAGCCAAAGATTTATTACATCTTGTTGCAGAGACTTCTTAAACATGAAGTGATGCCAGTTGCTGCCTGCACTGATCCCATGCTCCCTCAAATCCACTCCAGGACACCCCCTATGGCACTGAACTTACTGCTGTAAGTAATAAAAACTACTAAGAAACTTTTAAGTCACCCTCTGCCTCCAGGGATGGAGCATCTCGAGGATTACTCGAGGGATGGAGACACTGATGTGGTCTGGGCCACCAGAGCCATGACTGGGAGCATCCCACAGGACACTGGTGGGGATACACGGGCCTGGCACCCCCCTATCCTGCTTCAGCAGCAGCTGTGAGGGCCCAGACAGCTGTGTCCAGCTGTGTCCAGCTGTGCTGCCCACCCCACCCCTGGCCAGCCCTCTTCCTGCGTGAGCACTGGTGGAAGCAAGCCCAGCCCTAATTTCCAGCTTCAGCAAACAGCCCCCTTGGGACTCCAATGGCACTTCTTTATTTTTAGCACCTAATGCAAGCAACAGGGCCACGTGGTTTCGCTTTCCACACAGACACTTAGGTTATAAAAACCCCCCTCTCCCTCTCCTGCCCACCCCTAGGGAAAGCCAGCAGCAGCAGCAGCAGCAGCAGCGACACAGAGACTCAGACAGCAGAGAATTTTACAGCGCACGTGCTCGCGTCCCCTGGCTCCGGCCGGCGCCGCCCCGGCCCCTACGCCGCGGTGCCGTTGGGGGTCTTGTCCTGCCCCGCGTCCCTGGGCTCGTTGGGTGGGGGGATCTTCAGGTCCGAGGGCTCCACGTGCCAGATGTCCCGGGCGTACTCCTTGATGGTGCGGTCGCTGGAGAACTTGCCGGCCGCCGCGATGTTCCTGATGACCATCTTGGTCCAGGCCTTGGAGTTCTGCAAGGAGAGGGGTGGGATTGGCCCCAAGGCTGGATCTCAGCCCCTGCAGCACCACAGGAGCCCATCTGTGGGCACGGCCCTTCTCCAGGATGGGATGCTGTGTGCCAAGGCAGCTCCCTGCCCTGTCCCCGGGCTGGCACTCACCAGGTACAGCTCGCTGACCTTCTCCTGGCACTTGACGTAAGCCTCGTAGTCTGCGAAGACTTTAAACCTGTAGCAGCCAAGAAAGGAGGAGTCAGGAGCAGGAGAAATAGGAATGCAGGCTGCCTGATCCGAGGCGTTGTTACACCCCTGACCCTTAAATCCTGGTTAAACTTCAGGTTCCTTTACCCTGGTAAAGGTTCCTTTACCCTTTGGTGCAAAGGAGAAATCCTATTCTCAAGAGGTGAAAAACCACACAAAAGTTTACTTGCAAAAATAGAGCAAATTAAGGAAATTCTGGCAAAAGGAGTAAATACAACATAGAACTCAATGTAAAACCACTTATCACAGCATTATTTAGCATTAATTTAGTGTTAAGCATTTACTTAAAATTTATTTAGCATTTGCTTAGCCCATGTGAAACATTTAAAACCTTAAGATGTTATGTTACCCATAAAGCTCCATGAAAGGACTAAGAGAAGGAGAGAGAAAGATGGAAAAGGCACAGAAAAAACACACAGCTACCAACTCCTGGGTTCCAGCGTGAGTGAGGTAAAAACCCCGAAGATCTCAGGGCAGGAAAACGGCCATGAAACCCTCAGGCCCTTTTATAGCCGTAGCCCTTCATAGGCCCGCCCCTAGACAGGACTTCTGGTGCCTCGACCAATCAGAGGCTGGATAATACTGCCCCCCGCGTGATTGATTGGCAGATCGACCAATCAGAGGCTCGGTTAACACACACCCCTCCCCCCGCCCCCCGCACACCGAGGGGCCGTGATTGACAGCTCTGCCAGGCTGAGGGGTCTGGGCAGTGCCTCAGCAGAAAGCCAGGCCTGACCCCAACCCCACACACACAGAGGGTCCCAAGAACCCCCAAAATGGCTCGAGATATCGATCTAATCCCATCTCTGACATCTCCAACACAAAGCCTTCAGTCACATTTCCCCTCCCCAAACCTTGCTTGTAAAGATCTCTGGATGCCCCAGGGGTGAAATGCAGGGAACGCATTTCTCTGATCCCCACACCCATGGCTGACCAGTGCCCTGGCCAGGAAAGCCCTCGAGATGCCTCAAATCATCTGGAAGGGCTGCACACCCAAAGGCATTAAGTGACAATGGCCATCCGTGGAGAGTCCGTGCCTGAGGAACATCACCCATGAGCAGCGTGGTCCCAGCCCCTGCTGTGGCCATGGGAGACACCCAGCCCAGGGGATGGGTGTACCCTTGTACCTCACCTGTCATGGTGGAAGAGCATGTTGACCACATCGTTGAAGAGGTTGGGGTCTTTTGGGGAGAAGAAGCCACTTTTAATCTGGTCAACAGCCTGTTTCAGCTCGGGGAGCCGGTCGTAGTAGACCTGGGCGTTGTACCTGGAGGGAGGGAGGCTGTGAAATGGTGCTGCCCTCAGGTACCCGAGGTGACAGCCCTGTGGCACCCCCAGCCCTCACCCTTTCCTGTCCAGCTCCGTGACATCCTCCACCCTCATGCCAAAGATGAACAGGTTTTCCTCTCCAGCCTCCTCAGCCATCTCCACGTTGGCTCCATCCATGGTGCCGATGGTCAGAGCCCCATTCAGCATGAACTTCATGTTGCCCGTCCCTGAGGCCTCGGTCCCCGCTGTGGAGATCTGCTCTGACAGGTCGGTCGCAGGGATCACTGCCAACAAAACACACGGACACGAGAGGCTCGAGGTGGCCAGCTTTGGGTTTGTTTCCTGCTGAAGGACCTGGTGGGAGCCACAGGGTGGAGGGACAGCCCCTCCCCACAGCGTGTCCCACTCAAGGTACCTTTCTCTGCCAGGGACACCCTGTAGTTCTCCAGGAAGATGACCTTCAGCTTGCTGCCCACCATGGGGTCGTTGTTCACCACCTGAGCCACGGCGTTAATGAGCTTGATGATCATTTTAGCCATGTGGTATCCAGGGGCAGCCTGGGAGAAAAGCCACAGGTGAGCCAGGAGGGCTGGTGCCAGGGGCAGGTGAGGCACACCCAGCTCCCACATGTCCAGGGAACAACCTGTTCATCCCTGCTCCCATCTCCTAATCCAACACATGTTACACCACAACATTTTCAGGGGCTTCCATGACCACAGACAGCAGACGGTTGTCCAAGCCCTGCTAAAATTTGCTTGGGTTGAAGTAGCAGTGCTACTGCAGTGCTTCTGGGACAACTTCATGGACTTAACACCATGGAATCTTGGAATTAAGTTGGAAAAGCCCTCTGAGATCATCAAATCCAGCTGTTCCCCTCACACCACCAAGGTCACCACCGACCCATGTCCCCAAGTAAGTGCCACATCCACACGTCTTAAGTTCCTTCCAGGGATGAGGACTCCACCACTGCCCTGGGCAGCTGTTCCAATCCCTGACCACCCTTTTGATCAAGAAATTTTTTGTAATATCCCATCTAAACCTCCCTTGGCACAGCTTGAGGCCATTTCCTCTGTCATGTCCCTTGTTCCAACCCCTGCCAGCTGCACCTTCCTGTCAGGGAGTTGTAGAGACATGGCCCCATGGGACATCTGCACCCACATCCCCCAGGACACTCCCAAGGACTTCCTCCTTCCTAAAACTCCTGACCCAACCTACCTTGCCTCCAATGATCACTGTCCTCGGCACAAAGAGCTTTGCAGGATCCCTCCTGATTCCTGGAGAAAGCAGCAGTGTTGGTGTGGGACAGGGGGCACAGGGGTGCTGGTGCAGCCCCAGGGCACCCTGTCCCCTCGGGGCGTGGTGGCTTACGGTTGTACATGGTGATGATGTGCAGGCAGTTCATCAGCTGCCGCTTGTACTCGTGGATCCTCTTCACGTGCACGTCGAACATGGAGGAAGGGTTGATCTTCACCTTGTACTCCTTCTCCAGGTACAGCGCGAACTTCACCTTGTTCTCCTGGGCCAGGGCAGGGACCACGTCAGCCCCCAGGCAACATCCACCCCCTCTCTCTGCTCCCCCTGCCCACGCCCCTCACCTGCTTCACTTTGGCCACCTCCCGGATGAAGAGGTCGTCGTCCACAAACTCGTGCAGCTTGGTCAGCTGGCTCAGGTCCCGCACGTAGTCTTCCCCGATTTTCTGCAACAGGAGCAAGGGCACATGCTGCTGGTGGGATGGTTTGGGATAGAAAAGATCTTGAACATCATCCAGTTCCCACCCCCTGCCTTGGGCAGGGACACCTCCCACTATCCCAGGGTGCTCCAAGCCCTGTCCAAGCTGTCCTAAATCACTTCAAGGGATCCAGGGGGAGCCACAGCTTCTCTGGGCACCCTGTGCCAGGGCCTCAGCACCCTCACAGGGAAGAATTCCTTCCCAATATCCCATCTCAGCCTGTCCTCTGTCAGTTTACATCAATTCCTCCTCCTCCTTGTCCCCAGTCCCTCTCCAGTTCTCCTGGAGCCCCTTTAGGCCATGGAAGGGGTGCTAAAGTCTCCCCTGGGGCCTTCTCTTCCGCAGGCTGAACGCTCCTGGCCTGGTAGAGCCAGGAGCATCTCCGTGGCCTCCTTTGGACTTGCTCCAGCAGCTCCACATCTTTCTGATGCTGGAGACCCCAGGGCTGAAGGCAGCTCTACAGGTGAGGTTTCACCTGAGCGGAGCAGAGGCGCAAAATCCCCTCCCTTGACCCTCAACTCCCCAACCATGCAGAAGATGTAAATGGTTGAGGTTCTCATGGCAGCCTGGGCTCAGCAGGGAAGGGGCGGTGGCCGTGGCCCGCTCCCCCCATGCCGGTACCTCTGCGATGAGCTCTGCCAGCCCCGGGTTGCAGAGCAGGAGCCAGCGCCGCGGGGTGATCCCGTTGGTCTTGTTCTGGAACTTCTCCGGCTCCAGCTCTGCAAAGTCCTCGAATCTGCGAGGGTGAGGATGGCACAGCTCCAGCCTTGCCCACCTGGCACCACCACCCCTCTCCAAGCGAGGGTGACCCACCACCACCTCCCTCCCCTCGCTCACACTTGAGTCTTGACGATCTCGGAGTGGATCTTGGCCACGCCGTTGACGGCGTGGGAGCCCACGATGCAGAGATGGGCCATGTTGATCCTCTTGGTGTCCCCCTCCTCGATCAGGGACATCCTCCGCAGCCGGTCCACGTCGTTAGGGAACAGGGACGCGATGTGCTGCCGGTGGAGCCAGAGAGGTGGTGAGAGGTGGTGGCACTGAGGGATGTCCCACCCCGTGGCTTACGAGGAGGGGCCATGGTGATGTCCCCAGTGTTTGACACCAGCCAGAGCGGTGGCTTTTACTCTGTTGTGGTGGTGTTAACTCCCTCCAAAGGGTGTCCTTTCCCAGCACAGATGTCTCTGGATAGAAGGACCCCCCCCGAGCTGCCACACAGAGAGGTTTGGGGACACACACTTGGCCAGTGAGGCCATTTTAGCAAAAGCCTCGTGCTGCCAGAGCAGGAGGTCAAACCACCATCTCCTCTGCACTCCCAACATCATCTTTCCCAGGATGAATTCAGCATTTAGGAAGCAAAGAAATTCCAGCTCTTAAGTCTCTGAAGCAACAGGTGAAGCCTTTCACCAGTCACTAACTGGAGGATTGCAATGTGCTGGTGGGAAAGGGCTTTCCTACACATCAGCTTCCCAAAACGGCAGCTGGAATCCCCCAGCCACACACCCAACATCATCAGTTTGTGCATGCCCCTCATGCTGACAGTCCATCCCTGTCCCCTCTCCGCAGTAGGATCCAGGCACTCACATCCAGGTGTCTCTGGTTGATCTCATAGATGATCTGCAGGTGCCTGGGGAGCAGCTTCTCCACCAGGTCCACGGGCCAGCGCTCCAGGGCCTCGGGAAGCACCGTGTGGTTGGTGTAGGCGAAGGTCCTTTTGGTGATGTCCCAGGCCTGGCAGGGAAGAGCCAGCGCTCAGTCACACCTCAAGTGCCAGAACCCACCCGTGGTCCTCCCCCCATGCCCAGCAGCACAGCTCCTCCCAGTCCACACCAGTTAAACCCAGCCTGACTGCTCCACGTCATTCCCAGCAGCCACAAAACTGGCTCCTCCACCAAGGGCAGCTGGAGAAGACCGATGGGGGTGTCCCTACCTTATCCCACGGCAGCTTCTCGATGTCCACGAAAATCCTCATCAGCTCAGGGATGGCCATGGCGGGGTGCGTGTCGTTCAGCTGGATGGCAACCTGGGAGAGCAGGGTGGCACCGTGGGGACACAGCAGGGACACTGGGAACCCCAGAGAGGGCCCACAAACATCTGCACCATCTGGGAGCTGTTGAAAGAAGCTCCAAGAGGGAGGTCAGAGCAGCCCTGGCTCGTACCTGGTCCGGGAAGGAATCAAACACGGTCCGGACGCTGTCTGTGCTCCCGAATTTGGACGCTTTGAAGCGGCGGATGATGTCCTGGAGGGTGGCAGCCACCACAAAGTACTCCTGCTTCAGCCTCAGCTCCTTTCCTTCGAAGAACTGTGGGCAGAGGAGCAGGGAAGTGCAGGATTCCCGCTGGATTCACTGCATTTCCTGGGGGAAGGTGTTCCCAGAGCGTGTCCCCGCCATGCTTCCCATGAAGAGCATCAGCTGTAATCCCAAACTCTTCTTGCTTCCCAGATTCCAGCACAAGGGTTTGGGATGTGCTGGTAGAAACAGGTTAAATCCCAGCTGAACATTGCCAAAAGCTGTTCTCTGTGGTTTGAACTTGCAAGGAAAGGTACCAGGAAGGGAAGCCATAGGAGGTACTTCCAAGATAAGGATTTAACCACTCTTCATGCAGCAAAAAAAAGCATCAACCTGATGGTCTGCAAAGGAAAAGCTGCAGGAGACAACCTCACTGCTGGAGCTGCAGTGCCCCCAGCTCTCCTCACCAGCTGGGAAGGCTGGAGGAGGATTAAATGGGGAAAACACCATCAGGACCTGCCCTAAACAGGCTGCAGTGCAAGGAGAGCTTCCCTTTTCATTTTTCCTGCTCCACAGCTTGGTTTGTGGATGGGGAAGGATTGTGTGTCCCACCACACCTCTGTGCCAGCTTGGCAAGAACTCCCAGAGCAAGAGGGCTCAGAACTCCCAGTGCAAAGGGCAATCTGGGGCACAACCTCTGGTCCTGGGGTTGCAGAGGGTCACCAGGATAACACCAGCAGCGTTCAGCAGTTTGCCTTCATGTTCTATTCTGAGACTCAAGGAACGTTTCTGCAGCAGGGCCTGCTCATCCCCCCTCACTCCAGGCAAAGCCCAGGGGAACACACTCATCCTGGTGAGAGGCAGCAACCCTCATCCAAGCACTGCAGGCAGCTTGAAACACAACTAAAAACATCTCTGCAGCATCCTGGAGTGAGGGGCTGCTCCCCTTCCCCATCCATCTGGGCACCCTTTACCAATCCCTAAAACAGGGACTCCCTAAAACGCCGCCACTCACGTTGTCGTTGGGGTAGAGCACCCGGGAGATGTTCTCAGCTAGGTTCCTGTCCAGCACGGCCTGGATGTAGTCCCCTACGTTGACTGGGGAGGAGCAGAGGGATAAAAGGTGGGTGTGGGGCCCCCTCAGGTGTCCCCACCCCGCCCAGCTCCCACTTACAGTCGCGCAGGTTGAAGTCGTTGGGAGCGCGGGCCGACCACAGGCGCATGGTGTTGACGGTGTTGTTCATGTAGCCGGGCACGGGGGTGTCGTAGGGCAGTGCCAGCACCACCTGTGACATCCCCAGGAAAGCAGGGATTGGGCTGGGACCCCCCCATGCTCCCCCTGGAGCCCTCCCATCCCGTCCTGCTCAGCGCTGAGCTCAGGGGGCTGCAGGGGTGGGGGTGTTCTTGGTACCCCTGCATGGGGATGCCCCTCTGGCTCTGCCTGCTGGTGTTCACCAGGAGTGCCCAGGGCACAGAGAGGGGCTTGTAAAGGTCAGGAGCAGCTTAATTTAGGTTTAATTTAGAGCTGCATATAGCAAACAGACCTGCTGGAGCTGCTTTTGGTGTTTTGTAGAATCCCAGAATGGTTTGGGTTGAGAGGGACCTTAAAGTCCATCTTGTTCCAACCCCCTGCCATGGGCAGGGACACTTCCCACTAGACCACATTCCTCCAAGCTCCATCCAACCTGGCCTTGGACACTTCCAGTGATGGAGAACTTGGCTGCACATGTGGAGCAGCCAAATCTGCCCTCACCCCTGTGCCCATCTCCTCCCCAGTTTGCCCCACCACTGCCTTCTCCATCCCAGCCCAACCTTCCTGCCAGGGATTCTGCAGGACTCATCCCTGGGGTGCAGCCAGCCAGGGAGAGCCCCCCAAATGACAGGACAAGGCATGGAAGGGACACTGCTGTGCCCAGCCCTTACCTGGGTGTCGATCCACTTGGCACCAGAGGCAGAGTGCTCCACCCGGCCGTAGAAGTGCACGGGCAGCATGTACTCAGGCCTGGCCTTCTCCCAGGGATTGCCGTGCCGGAGCCAGTCATCAGCTTCCTCCACCTGCCAGAGGGAGCCAGAGCAGTGCCAGGGTCACCCAGCCCTGGGCACCTGCAGGGTGGCTGGGGCAGGATGGCTGGGAAAGGCTCCAGCTGCTGATGGCAGAGGGGAGGATGCTCTGTCTGCTCTAAAGCTGGATTTTGAGCCTGGAGGCACCACCCTGAACTCTGGCTTCTGTGGGGATGGGGACAAATACAGAGGTTTCTCTTAGCAGGATGTTAATGTTGCATTTCCAAACCAGCCTCTTCCACCCCTGCTCCATCCTCACCTGCTCCAGGCAGCCATGGAGCAGCTCTTGGGGTGAGCAGGCCATGCTGAGGATGGAGACAAGGGATGGATGCAGTGAGCTTGCACTGGTTTAAGAAATTAAATTTGTTCACAAAAATATCTGCTAGATTTTAAATACCACAGCAGCAGCAGCCTCCTGTGAGCTGAGGGGAAGTGTCTGTACACCCCAGAGTGAGGGGGAGGAGGTGAAGGTGGGGTTCCAGCTGTGCCAGGGGAGGGCCACACATCTCCATCCATACCTGCCACCCATCCCGGATCTTCTGGTTGAAGATGCCGTACTCGTAGCGGATGCCGTAGCCGTAGGCTGCCAGCCCCAGCGTGGCCATGGAGTCCAGGAAGCAGGCTGCCCAGGAGAGAGGAGAGCAGTGAGCTGGGCTTTCCTTGGAGCCCTGGGAGAGGGATCCTTCTCCCTGGGACAGCCACAGGGACAGGAGCCAAGGCCAGCAGCCACTCAATGCCTCGCTCGGTGCTGGAAAGGCCGGAGCAATAACCCCCCCCAGGGTTCCCATAGTGGGAATAAAGCCCTCAGGGATGTCCCCACCACCCAGGGGGGCTCACTCACCTGCCAGCCTGCCCAGACCCCCGTTGCCCAGCCCAGCATCCTCCTCGATTTCCTCCAGCTCTTCCATGTCCAGCCCGAGCTACAGATGGGAAGAAGGAGAGAGGCTGGAGACTGAGTGCCCAGCCCCACGGAGGGGAGGCATTGTTGGCACACAATCCCCTGCAGGTGGGCTCCAGGAGGGCTGGAAAGGCACCCAATTCTACAAGACCCATCTCAGCAGGTGGGACACTGTGATTTGAACCCACAGCAGCTGCTCTCCCCCTCAGCTGCGTCTCTGTGCCATGGCAGGAGACATCTCCCATGTTTAAAGTCACTCTACCAAGGGACATTCACACCCCTGACCTCGCCATGGGCAAGATCTGGGGGTGGGGGGCACCAAACTATAACCAGGGTGCTGCCCTTGGGGTTCCAGACACTTCCAAGGGCTCTGAGAGCTCCCTCTCTCCATGGCTGCAGTCCTGCAGGGACAGGCACCAGGTTCCTGTTCCCCCAGCACCCCCATCCCCCGAGGCAGCCACCCAGGTGGAATTCCAGGTGGAATATTCCCTATTCCCTGGGGGAAGGCACCTGGCTGCCACCTTCCTGCTCCCCCAGCATCCCAATCCCCTGGGGACAGGATCCAAGGATCCAAGTGTGTTCCTGCTCCCTCAGCACCTCCATCCCCTGGAACAGGCACCCAGGCACCCTTCCTCCCACCTGCAGGCATCACCCTTCAGGGTGAGAAAGCATCTACACCCCTTTTCCAGGGAAATTTAAATTTTCCTGCCCTGGATGCTGTAGGAGGAAGTGGTTTTGCCTATGTAAAACTCCTTGGGGAGCTCAGGTGGAGACCTTTGGTCCATTCCCCGCCCTGATGTCCCCTGGTCACAGCAAGTGGGGATAAAAAATTCAACCCCTCTAAAAATAAATTCCTCTCCTGTGAAAGCTGTTCCTGCTCTTGTGCAACCACCCAGGCCACATCTGATGATGCTGAACACGAGAGGTGACAGGGTGGGGACAAAAGGAGCCACCCAGAACCCTTTGATAACCCCAGTGCCAGCACCCAGCTGGGCTTAATTCAAGGTTTTGTTCCTCCCTGCCACTGCTCATGGATATGAACAGCCTCATCCACAGAACCACGAGTTTCCTTCCAGGACACAGGATCCTGCTGCATTCCCCAGAACCCAGCACAGGCAGCTCCAGGCCTTCCTGGAGCAGTCTTTATTCCCCAAAATCCTTCCCTGTGGCTCAGAGAGCAGTTTGCAGCCAATGTAGCAAAGCACTGACATTCCCAGGAGCTGGAAAACCTGGAAAACGTGGATCCCTCCCAGTGCAGGTCCTCACCCCTCGTGGGATGCTCACCTGGTAGACGGCCTCATCACAGGCGTTCTGCAGCCCCAGGTTAATCATCGTGTTCTGCAGTGTCCTCCCCATGTAGAATTCCAGGGAGAGGTAATAAATCCTCTGGAAGAGAGAGAAAACCACCCTGTGGTCACTTTTCCCAGGGCTGGAGGAGGATTCCCTCTGCTCCACAAGCTGCTGTTGGGTGATATCTCAAAAACAAACAGGGAAAAACCCCCAGCTCTGAACAGAGCAAGGTGCTTTGCACCAGGAATTTCAGGGCCTTCCTTGGGAAGAGGCTGGGTTTTTTTTGGACAAGCCCCAGGGTTGGGGTCACCCCACACACATCGGTGGCAGCACTAAATTAAAATTTAAATAAGAATCGTTCTCTCCTGTCACTCCAAAGGAAAAGCGAGCGAGCTGCGGGGCCGGGCGGTGGCAGAGGGGACATGGGACATGTGCTGTCCCCCTGCAGCAGGGGACACTCCCGCTGACACCGCTCCGGCCTTGTGTAAGCCGAGCCCCGGCGTCAGCACCGGCAGGTTTTAAGGAAGGATTTAGGCTTGGGGAAGTCGCTGACTCGACAGGTTTCCCCAGGATCTGCCCGGGGTCGGGCCGGGAATGGAGGTGGGATAGAATCCCGGAGCGCTAAAATGGTTTGGAGTTGGGAGGAACCGCAAAGATCGTCTCGTCCCAAGGCTCCTGCCACCGGCGGGATGTGCTGGGCAGGATGTGGGATCCTCATACTGGGATTTACTGGTTTGACTCCAGGCAGGCAGCACCGAGCTCGCCTTGGCTGCACTGGAGAACCCAAAACCTGCAAGAGGCTCCTGAGCCCTGCACAACACGGGGCAGCGCTGAGCTATCGCGGCTGGCACGGTCCCAGCGAGGTGTCGCCAGGGAGGAAATTGATGCCGACAGGGACATCCAGGTGTCAGGAGGGGGATTAGGGCTTAATCCCCCCGCGGCAGAGCCCGCAGCAAACCAGCGGGACGAGCGGCAACTCCTGCACAAACCGGATCTCTCACGCTTGGCATCACTTGTGTTAAACAAGACCTGTTTGCGGTTGGCTTCGGGTGCCTTTAAGCCTTTCCAATAATTCCCCCGGGAAGGCTTTGGAGTTGGTTTTGGTAGACAGCACCCACGCCGGCGCCGCGGGACAACAAACGGCGTTCCCATGCCCTGCACCCCGCTGCCGGCCAAGCCGCGCTCTGTTTGTTTTGCAGAGCAAAGGACAGTGGCCTCGCTCGGTAAAGTCCAGTCCCTCCTCTCGGAAAAGTTACCGGAACAGCCCTAAATCCAGGAAAAACCCCGCCAACCCCTCTCTTCCAGCGCGGAGGGCGGATTCACATCCACGGGGTTCCCATGGTGCCCACCCCAGCCACAACCCGGGGGGGGGTGGGGGGTCCTCAGCACCCCGCCCTGCACCGAGGGGCTCCCCCCATCTCCCAGCGCTCCCACCTTGGGATCCTTCTCGTAGTAGTACTGCTGGGTGCGGATCCAGCGCCCCACCAGGTGGTCCCGCACGGTGTGGGCCAGGGCGAAGTAGTAATCGCGTGGGGTGGCCACATTGCGGTCCTTGACCAGGGTGAAGTGCAGGTGCCGGTTGAAGCCTCGCTTCAGCTCGGCCACGCTCTCCGCGCCCACGATGCCGCGGATGCTGATCTGCTTCCGCCGCTCCTGGTCCGACAGCGGCCGCGACATCGCGGCGGGGCTGCGGGGACACGGGGAGGGGGGACACGGACACACGGGCTGGGCTCCGGAGCCGCGTTCCGCCTCCGCCCCGCGCTGGCACCGCCCCGGGAGGGGACGGGATGGGGACGGGGATGGGCCCCGCAAAGGGCCGCCCACGCGTGAGGGGGGACAAAGGGGGGACCCCGAGGATGGACAGAGGGGGGGCAAAGGGGGACCCCGAGGATGGATAGAGGGGGAGAAAAGGGGGGAATCCCGAGGATGCACGGAGGAAAGTGCAAGGGGGGACTGCAGGAAGGTGGCCGGGGGTATCCCAGGGACCGCCCCTTGGTTGGGTCTCGGAGGGGTGTGCAAAGGGGGGACCCCGCCACTCACCGAGGAGCGTGCGAAGGGAGGGGGACCCCGCCTATGGACAGGGGGGTGTGCGAAAGACAGGGAGGACTCGCAGGGGCACAGAGGGGTCTGCAAGGGAGAGGGGGGATCCCGGGGGTCTCAGAGGGATGTGCGAGGGGGGTGTCCCGGGCAGGTGCGGAGCCGGAGCCCCCCGGGCGCACCCGCAGCGGGCGGAGCGGAGCGGGCACGGCCGCCCAGCGCTTACCCAGGCAGCGACCGCCCCACGAGTGGCCCCGCCCGCTCCAGCCTCTCCTGGAGCACGTACGAGGAAGGTGTTTCCCACCGGGCCCGGAGGGAAGACCGGGAAAGTGTCGTGATGTGTCCCCCCGTGTCACCGTCTGTGCTGGTGTTACGGTCCCCTCCCCGCCCGATTGCCCCCCGCCCTCCCCCGCAGCATTTCCCGGCCCCCTCCCTTCTCCCCCCGGTTCTCTCACTGTTCTCTGCCTGCCCGCGGTCCCTCTGGGAATGCCGTGGGATTTGTGCCCAGCTCCCTCCCGCACCGAGGCTGCTCGCAGTGCCCTGCCCTGCCCCCGCTTCCTCCCAAGGGCAAAAATACCCGATATGAGCTTCCAACGCAACATTTTCTCCTCCCCCTCCTCCTTATCCTCCTCCTCTTCCTCCAGCCGTGGCCCCGCAGGTTTTCCAGCCTGGGTTTTCCCTGTCTTGGGCTCATCCCCAGCAAAGCAGGGAAACGGGATTCTGCCCCCCTGCCCCGCTCAGGTGGGACTTCACCTGCAGTGCCCCGAGGTCCAGCACCAGGAGGATGTGGAGCTGCTGGAGTGAGTCCCTGGAGATGCTCCAAGGGCTGGAGCCCCTCTGCTCTGGAGCCAAGGCTGGGAGCGTTCGCCTTGGCAGAGAGAAGGCTCCAGGGAGACCTTAGAGCCCTGTCCAGGGTCTAAAGGGCCTCCAGGAGAGCTGGAGAGGGACTTGGGACTAAGATCTGGAGTGACAGGATGGGGAAATGGCTTCCCAGTGCCAGAGGGCAGGGTTAGATTAGATTAGATCCATGCACAGGCTTCCACCCAGAGTAACAAAATCACAGAATCATGGAATGGTTTGGGTTGGAAAGGAGCTTAAATCCCATCCAGTTCCATCCCCTGCCATGGGCAGGGACACCTTCCACTATCCCAGGCTGCTCCAAGCCCTGTCCAACCTGGCCTGGAACACTTCCAGGAATGGGGCAGCTACAGGGCAACCTGTGCCAATGCCTCACCACCCTCACAGGGAGGAATTTCTTCCCAATACCACATCTAAATATCCCCTCTGTCAGTGGAAAACCATTCCCCCTTGTCCCACTGCCACAGATGCTCTGGCCCTGGGCTGTTCCCTGTGCTGTACATGACTTACAGGCTGGTTTTACATGCTGCAGGGAAGATGCAGTTTCCTGTATCTCCGGAGTTCTGGGCACATTCCCACTCTGGAAGGAACAAGCATCCTTGATTCATTAGCATTTTCTTCTTTAGCCCTGGACTGGAGCCCGTGATGAGCTCAGAGGCTGCACATTGAAAACCTCTCCTGAGTCAGTGGGAAAACAGAGCAGGCACTGATATCCCAATCCTTCTCACGGCCCTGGGAGAACTGTCCATGCTGTTCCCTTGGAAATCCCCCTCCACTGACCCCTCAGCATTTTGCCTCTATTTCATCTCCCTGGGGAGGTGGTGCTCTGTATCCACTCCTGGTCATTCCTCCCTCCTTCCAGGGATCCAGGGGCAGCCACAGCTTCTCTGGGCACCCTGTGCCAGGGTCTTCCCACCCTCACAGGGAAGAATTCCTTCTTCAGGTGGCTTCCACAGCCCCTCCCTCCCATTGACCGAGTTCTGTCCGTTCTCTGCTGCTGTCTCTGGACAAGGACAGTGAGGGATGTGCACCAAGGGGGGGATGAGGTGGGAAGTGAAGCACAGAGACGCTCAGGAAGCTCTGCCCTTCTCTCGTAAAAGTCCTTTATTAGAACGGCAAACGTGACACTCGTGGTCAGTACAGCGGCTGTGTGCAGCTACCATCGCGCAACACGGGGAGGGGAACGACGTCTTACAATCACTGGGACTCTAAGAAGCACCATGAACACCCTAAAGAACGGGGGATGACGGCTGAGAGAGGAGCCCCGGGTGAGCCGGCCACGGGGGCTCCTCAGGAACACCAAGGAGCTGCCCGGCGTTGTCCCGCAACGCGGCTCTCCGGCAGCTGGGAGCGACTCCTTGGTGGGAGTCAACGAGAGATAGCACCCATCCAATAAATTAGGAAAACTTAACGCTAGAGCAACGAGGGAATGAACGGGACTGTCCTGGAGGAGGGAACGCTAGGAGGGAATGGGTTATTTACACTTGTTTTTCTGCTGGGCCGGCGCTCCCGTCGTGTCCCAGGCGGAGCGGGGAATGAGTGCCCGGCCCGGCTCCGCGGGGACATGAGCGTGCAGGCGCTCTCGGCTCGGCCACGGGGCTGGCACCGTTCCTCTCCCGCCTCTGAATTACCAGAAAGTCAAGCAGGGGATGGAGGCCGGCGGGAAGCGCCGGGCGCGTATTCCTGAGTGCGTGGCGGGGCTGTGGTCCAGCTCTCCTTCCTCCCCATCCCATCCCCACCCCCGGGCTCTGTGTCAGACCCTCACTGCAGAACCAATTCTCCGGTGATTGGAAGGACACTATCAGTTGAATTTAAGGCTAGGCTTTATATGGCAACTATAAAAAAATAAACGCTAATCTCCGAAGAGCCGGGCGAGGCTCCGCGGTCTATGGCTGTGGCGCGTGTGCTGGCACCGAGGCGTGGGGGGGTCCCCGGAGAGCCCCCCGTGGGCATTGGGCACCCCACCAAGGGCCTGCCAGCACCTGGGGACAGGACAGGCCACCCCCTGCCCCGCAGAGACGCCCCAGGGGTGGGCAGGACAGAGAGGGGTGTTTTGGTAAGGACATGGAGACTGACTGGTAATCCAGGACCCACCTCTACACGTGACCGAGGGTGCTCTGCAAGAAAGGCCACAGGGGAAAGAAAGAATCCTGCAAAGTAACCGGGCTGGCGCGGGCAGAAGCGTTCCCGTGGTGGGGTCCCTCCGGCTGGCCCCACGGGAGGGGAAAGCGAGACGGAACTGCCCCCTCCCCCCCAAAAAACCCCAACTCAAATCAGGAAAACCAAACCTAAAAGCGGACACAGGAGAACAGCTCAGGCTACCTAGGTACTTCATCAGCCAAAGAGAGCTAAAGAGCGAAGCGCACACACACGGGACAGCGCGGAGACCGGAGAGCGGAGGCGGCCGAAAGCCAGGATCTTCCTTCCCGAATTGCGTCCCCATCTCCGGCCAGAGGCCGAGCAGGGACCTGGTGGCCGAGCAGGGACCTGGCAGCTGGGCAGGGACACCTCGTCCTGCAGGAGGGAACGGGCTGGCTCCTCTCATCATGCCGAGAAGAGGCAGCCGGCTCCGGGAGCATCCTCAGGGCATGGCCGAGCGCGAAGCGTAGAACTCGGGCACGGGCAGCCCGGTGTGCAGCGTCACCTGCAAGGACAGACACGGCTCTCAGCTGGGTCCCAGCGTGCCTGCTGGGACAGCTCGTGGCATGGCAGCTGGCACATCGTCCCCAGAGAGGGCAGGAGCAGCACAGGGGACAGGCAGGACGTGACCAGAGCTGTGGCAGTGGCTCCATCTGGCTTGCTCCTCACTTTTCTGTGCTGCTGGAGCGAACTGGGACCGCTGGTACCGAGCCCAAAATATTCCCAGCTGGCTGTGTACAAATCTGGCTGCCAGAGAGGAGGGGCACAGCAGGAGCTGGGTGTTTGTGCAGGTGAGATGGACAGGAGGGGATTGGGGGGCCTGAAGGACAGTGAAGACATTACAGAAGAACCTGGAGAAGCCCCTGAGCTGAGTGGGGACGGGGACAGAGAGGGGACAGGGACAGTGGAGGGGATGTGGCTGATTGCTGGTGGGAGGAAGGAGCTTTGTGGTGGGGAACTGAGCAGCATCAGGATGTTGGGACAGGGCCATGCTCGCACAGGCACTGGTGAAATTCAATTCCCTCCACAAATGCTTTAATCTGGGAGGAAAGCACAATTCCTCCTTTTATTGCAGCAGCAGCATTTCCCCCTTCAGATAAAGATTTAAAGAAAACTGTCTAAAATACAGTGATTTCCCTCCTAATTAGAGTTGTTTTCAATTAGGCATATACCTCTGAAGAAGCATAATAAATGGCTTGGCTTAATTAGCAGCCTTTTATCAGCATCCCACGGGATTTCTGTGTTGTCAGGGGATTTAGGCTCTGCCTTGCCCAGGGAACTCACAAAGCCAAGGGGCTCCAGAAATCCCTTATGGCTGTGGAGAGGACTGAGGTAGGAATTAACCCCAGCACACAGCAGGATGTTTTTACCACACCAAATTAATACAGCACCTCTAAACCCGGCATAGACAACATGGGCTTCGTTAGTGTTTCCTAATTAAACATTCCTCAGCTCTTCTCCAAGCCAGGCAGACTCCCCTGCCAGTGAGACCCTTGGGATGGGACACTTTGGCAAGGATGCTCCCAAAGTTTGGGATGGTCCCAACACACCTCAGTCCCAGTGCTGCTGGAAAATTGTCACTGCCTTGGTGACAGTGAAGTAAGCCCTGGATCCTGATGGACACAGCAGAGCATGTCCTAATCCATGGATCCCTAATTTTGGTGCCTCTGCCCTAGCACAGAGGTGATCATAAAATCCTAGAATGGTTTGGAAGGGACCTCAGAGACCATCTCATTCCACCCCTGCCATAGCAGGGACACCTCCCACTATCCCAGGTTGTTCCAAGCCCTGTCCAACCTGGCCTTGGACACTTCCAGGGATCCAGGGGCAGCCACAGCTGCTCTGGGCACCCTGTGCCAGGGCATCCCCACCCTCCCAGCCAGGAATTCCTTCCCAATATCCCATTCCCCCTTATCCTTTCGCTCCAGGCTCTGTTCCAAAGTCCCTCTCCAGGTCTGACACCCACTGTAGAAGACCCTGCCAAAATCCTTGACACCCCAAGATGATCCATTAGGTGCAACGTGTCCCTGGATGTGCCTGGGCACTTGTGCAGGGCTGGAGGTGCAGGCAGTGGTGGGAGGGATGTGCCAAAGCCAGGCTGTGGAGGATTCCCTGGCACAGAGGACAGCAGGGATGTGGTCAGTGAGAAGAGAAATGAAAGATGGAAATACCGGATTGGCTCAGGGTGTCACCGCTTGGGGATGTTCAGGAGAGCTTGGGAGAGAGGGAGAGAAGAAGAGGGGTTTGAAATGTCCCAGAGGAAAACAGGCTTTGGAAAGTGCTCTTCTCCCTGATGATGCTCCCATCCAGGACCTGGGAGAGCTGTAGGAGCCAGTGAAGCTCTTGTGAGGGAGCATCACAAAACAGAGTTATCAAACCCCATCCCAGGGAGGGCTCCAGCAGCCCTGAGGGAGGAACCTGGAGCGAGGAGCTCCCTCCAGGGAGGCCTGTCCTGATTCTGGACACTCACAGGTGGTTTAGGGTGCAAGTTTAGTTCCTTCCAAGCCACCCTTGGTGCACAAGAACCCTCCTGCTCCTGAGCAGCAGCTCCTGCAGTGACAGCAAGGTCACCCCTTCCCACTGCTGGGAATGTCACACCCTGCTCCAGAGAGCCCGACCAAACCCGTACCTGCACGTTCCTGTTGAGGCTGACGGCGGGGAAGAAGAGGCCCTCCAGGTTCTCAAAGGCCACAGGTCCTTGCTGGTCCTCGTTGATGGAGAAGGTCAGAGTCCTCCTGGTCAAATCCAGCAGCACTCCCACCGTGGCGCCTTTCGTGATCCCGCCCTCGGTTCTGCGGGAGGAGAGAGCAGTGCCTCAGTGTCCCCCGTGCTCCTGGCTCAGGCCATCAACGCAAGGACTGATGCTGGTGAACACCACAGCTCAGCCAGGAGCCAGGCCATGACCTGCTGCCATCCCAGCCATGCTCCTCATTCCCTGGGAACCTCCTCCTCCTCCCTCCCGTGGAGCTGCTCTCCTCTTTGCCAGGATGTCCCCAAGGGAAAAGCCACCCTGAGAGCAGCCACAGCCACACAACCACGAGGGAAAGCACGTGGAACTGTGGAGCAAAGCCACACCACCCACACCAAAACCCGCTGGTCCACCAGGGAACAGCCCTTGGGTCTGCAGGAAGGTGACTCCAGGCTCTCCCCAAGAGAAGTCCCCAGTCCCAGGTGGAACACGAGCTGTAGCTGTGGCACAGGGATCGAGGTAAACGCTGCTGCAGGACTTGGCTGGTACTGGGAAGGGGCTGCCAACAGAGTCAGCATGGAAAGAGTGGTGGCAAGCAGGGAAGGAATGCTGGAACAAGGCAGCACCAAGCAGGCAGAGCCTGATCCCCACTCAGGGAAGGGCACATCCTCCAACAGAGGAGACTGAGATTGACGTCACCCTCCCTGTGGACACTTGCAGGTGCCACTGCCAAAGCCACAGGCTCTTCCTTTGTTGGAGTCTGAGACACAGAGTGTGTGCCCTTGGCTCTGAGATCCAGGAGAACACTGAATTTCATACAACATGAAATTTATGTGTGTGTTTTCATGGTGATACATGAAAACAACTGTTAAAGTTAGATAGAAAAGCTAAAAGTGTGAGTGTGTGAATTAGAGAGTTTCTTAAGTCACTGGGTGAAAAAGTTAAAGTTTAGAGTTTAAACTTGTTTAGAGAGCAGAAGACAAGATGGAAGATTTAGGGTGTTGTTTCTTTTCCTTCTTTCTTCTTAATTTTCATTTTCTGGA